>NC_053025.1:327120950-327381163 GCF_003073215.2 Triticum urartu
GTGCTAGTCACCACAAATATCACAAAAATACATGGTAAGAACCACTATAAAGATGGCATGTCATGTAGCAAAACACATGTAGAGCTCAGGATGATATCATGCACACATTAATCATGGCAAAAATGACAAATATATCTATTTGATGAAACAAATCTGCCAAGTTTATCACATAGCCCTCTTCCAACAGCATTCCAGGCATCAAGATGAGCTCAAATGAAAATGATTCAATGAGATAAAATGATGCACTCATCGAGACGAACATTTTGATATGCTACGCACGCAAATCGGAGCTACGGATGCAGAGTTACGATGCGTTGAATATGGGCATATGAATCTGGAAACTTCAGGGACTTGGTGGAATTTTACCTCCGCGAAAGTCAACGCGGGACGGAGAGAGGCGGGACGAAGAGATCCGGGACGGAGACGGTGTTTGGATGGCGGGATTGGTGGATCTCATCCATCTTCTCCGGATCCGGTGACGGGGTGGACTCCGGCGAGCTTCCGGCGAGGGCGTCATGGGCGGCGCGAGGACGAGGCGACATGCCAGTGGTGGCCGAACCGGTGCGGGGCGGCGGCTGATCCGTTGGCTGGCGCTCGGAGCGGCGCGGCGAGCTGCTTGCAGCGGCGCGGCGGGCTCCGGTGAAGGCGGCGCCGGCGACTGGGCGGCGGAGCGGTCAACGCCGGCGAGGGAGGCGGCGCGGCGACCGGAGTCGAGGGGCGGCGCCGGTGGAGCACGTGCGGCGGCGCGGCGATCCGGCGATGGCCGGCAAAGGGCGTGGCGGCGGCGCGCGGAGCCGCGGGCGCTCGGCCCGGAGCGGCTCGTGCAAGGGCCGGAGATGGGCCGGCGGGCCAGGCGCGGTGGAGGGGCGGCGGTGACAGGTGGCGGCCGCGGGTTGGAGGACAGCGGCGGCGGGGCTGAGGTGGCGGCGCGCGATTGGTCCGGGTGATGTGGCGGCTGGGGTGGATGCGTCCGGCCCGGAGTGGACATGTCCGGCGACGAGCGGGGGGGATTTTTAGGGTTTCATCTGCGCAAGATTTCAGAGGAGAGTACATATTTATAGGTAGAGGGAGCTAGGAGAGTCCAAATGAGGTCCTGTTTTCGGCCACGCGATCGTGATCAAACAACCGAGATGATGGAGGAGGTTTAGGTGGGTTTTGGGCCACTTTGGAGGGGTGTTGGGCTGCAACACGCACGAGGCCTTTACGGTCCCTCGGTTAACCGTTGGAGTATCCAACGAAGTCCAAATGGCACGAAACTTGACAGGCGGTCTACCGGTAGTAAACCAAGGCCGCATGACAAGTCTCGGTCCAATCCGAAAACGTTTAACACCCGCACACGAAAAGAGGTAGAAAGGGACACCGGATGACATAGGAGCGCTGGATTGCAAAACGGACAACGGGGAAAATGCTCGGATGCATGAGACGAACAAGTATGCAAATGAAATGCACATGATGACATGATATGCAATGCATGACACGCAAGCAACGACAAGGAAAGAACAGCGAATAACTGGAGGACACCTGGCACATCGGTCTCGGGGCGTTACAACGCTCCACCACTACGAGAGGATCTCGTCCCGAGATCTAGAATGGCACCGGAGGAACAACGGAAAAGAAAGAAGAGAGGTAAAACTAAGTTGCTTCTTTGACAAATGAGTGAAACCAAAGAACCTTGAAAAGGTTAAGCCATTTCGAGAAAAGAATACACGGAGATGAGCGAAGTTGAAAGCACTCTGTTAGGATAGAGGAACGAGAAAGAACAAAGTTGAAAGAACTCCGGTAGGGAAGAGTAATAAGGAAGAACAAATTCGGACAGCACTCCGTTAGAGAAGTTATGCAAGACTTGATAAGATGAAAAGAACTTGAGCAGAGGACACGACACTCTGGTTAAATGGATAGGCACGAAAAGAACACGATCCAAGATGATGAGAGAAAAGAGCAACATCACAATGACTCTACAAGAAAAGAATAGAATGGAATGGGATGAATGAAGGGAAAACAAGATCTCGAGGGAGCACGCTTACAACAAAAGCTAGAACAGAGTTGTTGGAAAACCAACAACGAAAAGAATAAGCTTGATATGGTCTTATGGAATACATCTCAAATTATGAGGTGACAACCTGCCACAAACGGAAAAAGAATTGGATTGGAATGAACAAGGAGACGAGAACGCTATTTCACCGGGATGATAGATGAAGAACTTGGGTCATTTATGAGCACCATATAACAACAATCCTTAGGGAAGGCTTTAGGTGAAATATAACCCAAGACAGTTCCAATGAATGGGTTGATGGATTTAAAATACCTCATTATTAACAATGTGTGAATCATGAAGCATGAACTCAAATTATCAAGAATGACGTAATACCACCTCCAATGATACGGTGGAAAGAATTGCACTCCGGATTGCAAAATGAAGAATGATTGAGCTCCTCTGAAAAGAATCTCGATGAACACTTCGAAAAGGAATTAAATCCTTTATGAACCATCATGTAGAACCTCCATGAAGAACTTCGGTAAACAAAAGGATAACGAAAAGAAAGAGAAGTTGTAAACACAAGGTGAAACCTTGTAATGATCTAGATGGATCTCCGTGATAATTAGAGCTTGGAACTCCGAGAAAAGAAAAGATGAATAATTGAGATCAGGAATTTGATGAGCCTCCGGAATAGGGAATTGAGTTTACTCGATGAAACAAGAATAAGAATTACATTATGCTTATCCTTCATCAATTAAATTGATGACAAACAATGGATTTGGCATATTACTTATTCTCGTAGAAAAGATTAAGAGAGATATAGCACAAACTCAATGGACCACTGGTAGGATTTAACCAACGAATACATTCATATGATAATGAAGGAATAGAAATCTTGAACGAACCACCGTAAGAATTGAAAAAGAACGATTAAAACATGAAGAAACACCGGGAAGAATTAGCAATTAAACGAAGATGCTTGTGAGGATTTAGATCCATGAGAACGAAGAGATTACGAGCTGATTAAAGAATATTAAATGATGCACCGGTGAGATTTGGGGAACAAGAGCTGAAAGTTGAGAATGAATAAATTTGAAAAGATGGCCCTTCGGAGGAAAGAAATGGAAACAACTCATGAAATGCTCCGGATGGTTGAAAAGAATATCTCCCAATCGAATACAATTATGAGAGGATGGCACGAAGCTAGAGCCATGAATCTTGAAGAGAATGGAGCAAGATTAAAGAGAAACTCTTCTTCGGTCTTCAAAATACGAGAATGACGACGAGAACACCACCATGAATATTGATGAGAGACCCCGGGAGAATGAAAGCGAAGAGGTTGAGCCAACAATGAAAAGAGTTTGAAAGATCTTGGGGAAAGACATTTGACTAATGATGAATCATTCTTACGTCAAACTTCAAATAGAATTTAGGATAGCTCCAGGAAAATTAGAAGAGTCAGGTAAGATCCTGGGAAAAGACCTATGGGTTAGGGCCCACTCAAAAGAAACACCGTTGAAGGATTTAAAAGAGAGAATGCACCGGTTGAATTAAAAGACTTGAATGAGATAACATCCTCGAAAGAGCTTGAACGAATGCAGAGTACACACGAATGTATGAGATATCTTGAACATTCCAGAAATAAGAATAGCAAAAAGTGAATGATTATGATGTGCACCGGTGTAAGAAAAGCATTGGGAAAAATGAAAGAACTATGCTCAATACAAAGCTTGAACTGAATCCATTGGAGAAGAAAAGGAATGAGGAATGACGAACTTGAAGCTTCGTTAGAATCTTCATGAAAAACACCGGGTAAGAACATTGAAAGGAAAGAAATAAGAGACTTCACATGAATAAAATGGATACTTGATTAAGGAATCCAAATCGTCAGAAAAAAAAAGGGGGGGGGGGGGGGGGAAAAACAAAGACCACTTGGAATGGATGAAGCAAACACCGTTGAGAAGAACTGATAATTGATCTTGCGAATGTTGAAGTGATCGGATCCACTAGAAGAGAAACACGCCGGTTGAAAAAGATTGGCAAGACAATCTCGATTATGATGAAGGATTAGTATTCACATAGGAACATGAGAACACCGTTTAGAAAAGTATGGAATCAACTCTTGACTTCGAAGCAACTCGAATACCACAACTCAAAAACAAAACAAAGGATTGGCTTGCAGAATAAGCCGGAACAAGCATATGATAGAGATTTCGTGCGAAGTTTTCGTGGTGGGGCCTACACGGGCTCGATCGTACAGCACCATCATGTACAAGGTAGTGCACATGACATACAAAGCGTCCCCGAGTCGGCATAGCCAAGGACTCTTTAAGACACAACGAGACCACTGTAAAACCAACCGTGGATAGGCGGACCACTAGACGTCGAACCCCAATTTCATATCATACATCTGTCAGAAAGATATCCTAAGAGCTACTTGAATTCCCACTTATAAACTCCCGAAACTTTCCGGTTATGCAATCAGGTGTTGGGGATACAGGGGAAGCATAATATCTCACCCAAAGCTAGCAAATCCTACATCCAGCTGTATCCATCCTTCAACACATAACCAAGAAACCTTCGGAAATCGTTTACCTCAACCTTCGAAAAGCATCCGTTATACGAGTTATGGCAATACTCCCAAACTCCGCCCCAGTACTGGGTGGCGTCGAGGTTATCTCACCAACAACTGCATAAAAGAGATTTTCGATGTCGGCGAAACTAATCTCAGGTATTGCAGAACTGCAACGATAAAATTGTGACGACAACACCTTGGAGCTCAACTCCCCGAGACACTGCCACAACCCCTAAATGTCAGGAGGCACCAAGAACAATGTTCTCGTCACAAAACCATCGGAACGATTCCAAGATACCCGCGTGATCCTAAATTTTTTTTAGTGAAATTTGAGAAGAGAAGAGTCAAAACTCTACGTCAGGATGCCTCACCAGAGCGACGAAGGAACTGAGGAGTAAAAAGAAGTCCTAACTCTCCGATATATATAATTCCTAAATGACTCAAAACATTTCTAGACTCAATAACACCAGCGATTCGATCAAGCAGGGGGCTCCTAAGGTCGGGGAAGGCTCTGATTACCAACTTGTAACGCCCTCGATGCGGCTATATCTCGCATGTGTCGAAGCACGACTTAGAGGCATAACCGCATTGAAAGCAATGTCGCTAGTGAGGTAATCTTCGCAAACAACCCATGTAATACATAAGGGGAAGAGATACATAGTTGGCTTACACTCGCCACTTCACACAATTACATCAACAAAGCATTACATCAACCAGTTACAAACAAGGCCCGACTACGGATCCAAAATAAAATAACACTACCCCAAATGCTACACAGATCCCCGATCGACCCCAACTGGGCTCCACCACTGATCAACTAGAACAAAGCAACACAAAGGACAAGATATTCATCGAGCTCCTCCTTAGCTTGGTTGCGTCACCTGCTCGGTAACATCGACACCTGCACACTGGTTTTGGAAGTATCTGTGAGTCACGGGGACTTAGCAATCTCACACCCTCGCGATCAAGACTATTTAAGCTTATAGGTAAGGTAAAGGTATGAGGTGGAGCTGCAGCAAGCGACTAGGATATATGGTGGCTAACATATTCGCAAAAGAGAGCGAGAAGAGAAGGCAAAAGCAGGGTCGATGAACTATGATCAAGAAGTGATCCTAAAACAACCTATGTCAAGCATTACTCCAACATCGTGTTCACTTCCCGGACCCCGCCGAGAAGAGACCTATCACGGTAACACACGCGGTTGATGCATTTTAATTAAGGTCAACTTCAAGTTTCCTACAACCGGACATTAACAAATTCCCATCTGCCCATAACCGCGGGCACGGCTTTCGAAAGTTCATAACCCTGCAGGGGTGTCCCAACTTAGCCCATCACAAGCTCTCACGGTCAACGAAAGATATTCCTTCTAGCGGGAAGACCCGATCAGACTCAGAATCCCGGTTACAAGACATCCTCAACAATGGTAAAACAAGTCCAGCAAGACCGCCCGATGCGCCGACATCCTGATGGGAGCTGCACATATCTCGTTCTCAGGGCAACACCGGATGAACACTACGTATAGCTAAAACCAGCCCTCAAGTTTCCCCAAGGTGGCGCCGCAAGTGGCTCTGTTTCAGACCAACACTTAGACAAGCACTGGCCTGGGGCGGTTAAAATAAAGATGACCCTTGGGCTGGCCTAACCCAAGGGAAAAAAAGGCTAGGTGGCGAATGGTAAAACCAAGGTTGGGCCTTGCTGGAGGAGTTTTATTCAAGGCGAACTGTCAAGGGGTTCCCATTATAACCCAACCGTGTAAGGAAAGCAAAATTCGGGAACATAACACCGATATGACGGAAACTAGGGTGGCAAGAGTGGAACCAAACAGCAGGCATAAGGCCGAGCCTTCCACCCTTTACCAAGTATATAGATGCATTAATTAAATAAAAGATATTGTGATATCCCAACAAGTAAACATGTTCCAACAAGGAACAACATCTCCATGTTCCAACAAGGAACAACATCTCCATGTTCCAACAAGGAACAAACTTCAATCTTCACCTGCAACTAACAACGCTATAAGAGGGGCTGAGCAAAGTGGTAACATAGCCAAACAACGGTTTGCTAGGACAAGGTGGGTTAGAGGCTTGGTTCAACAATATGGGAGGCATGATAAGCAAGTGGTAGGTATCGCAGCATAGGCATAGCAAAAGAGCGAGCAACTAGCAAGCAAAGATAGAAGTGATTTCAAGGGTATGGTCATGTTGCCTGAGTTCCCGCAAGGAAGAAGAACGAGTCCATGAAGAAGATAAACGGACGTAGTCGAACGGGTCCTCATAAATGCGACGTTACCATAACCAACCCGAAGAAGAAAACACCGGAAAGAAGCACACAACATAGTAAACAAACCACACATGAACATGGTATGATATGCGGGATGCGGTATGCGATGCATATGCATGATTTGGAAAGGAATGATTGAACCTGGCCTCAACTTGGAAATCCAAGAGTGCCACTGGAATGGTGAGGTGATTTCGGTTGAAATCAATATAAAGATCACCGGAATCGGATGCACGGTTTGGAAATGGCAAGCAAAACAAATATGACACCAGTCTGCGATAATCAGCAAGTAGCCATCTAAATGCAACAAGATAAATATTTTACAACACTCAAACATGGAAACAAGATACATGGCAGAGATCCACTCAAGATGCTTGACAAAAGATGAACAGTGATCTACGGCTAATTCATCCATTAACAGGTTCAAACAAGCATGGAAAAAGTGCAAAAGATAACAGGTTTCAGACTTAGTGAAATTAACACAAGTCCGGAATTTATCATTAGGAAGCACACCTTAGAGCATGAAAACTACATGCTACAGGAACTTAACATGTCAAAGCAAGGCATGTCATGAAGCTACTCGAAGCACTTAACAAAAGTCCCATAGTGACCTTGAGCCAAAAGGGATCAGAAAATACAATTGCAAGCATGTGAACATGGCAAAAACATAAACAGATTCAGACTTAGTGAAAAACTGGAGCATGCAAATCAGTTAACGAGTAGGCATGTTTACGAGCTCGATGCACTCACTAAAAAGCATGGGATGATAAACTAAGCATACACCCATCAAGAAGACATGGCATAAAAGCTTGAAATGGCAAGAACAACAACATAGCATGCACGGATCAAAAGTAACATCCTCGGCAAAATCGCTAACAAGTTAACAATCTGCCAGGAATATTAAATAGCAAAAGTAGAGCTCGATTGACTCAAGCTAGGGTGCTCCACAAATGCAAACAAATACATGGATGGATAGGACACCACAATATTAACAAAACATCCTTACTGATCATCCTCAAAAGAGGCACAGATCACTAGGAAACAACATGAACATATGGCATAACGACAAAATCAGGACAAGGACTTAGTGAAATTCTAAGTCCCTGAAATCAGCATTACCGATTACGCTACTTTGCAAGCTTGTGCTAGTCACCAAAAATATCAAAAAAATACATGGTAAGCACCACTTTAAAGATGGCATGTCATATAACAAAACACATGTAGAGCTCAGGATCATATCATGCACACATTAATCATGGCAAAAATGACAAATATCTATTTGATGAAACAGATCCGCCAAGTTTATCACATAGCCCTCTTCCAACAGCATTTCGGGCATCAAGATGAGCTCAAATGAAAATGATTCAGTGAGATGAAATGATGCACTCGTAGAGACGAACATTTTGATATGCTACGCACGCAAATCGGAGCTACGGATGCAGAGTTACGATGCGTTGAATATGGGCATATGAATCTGGAAACTTCGGGGACTTGGTGGAATTTTACCTCCGCGAAAGTCAACGCGGGACGGAGAGAGGCGGGACGAAGAGATCCGGGACGGAGACGGTGTTTGGATGGCGGGATTGGTGGATCTCATCCATCTTCTCTGGATCCGGTGACGGGGTGGACTCCGGCGAGCTTCCGGCGAGGGCGTCAGGGGCGGCGCGAGGACGAGGCGACATGCCAGTGGTGGCCGAACCGGTGCGGGGCGGTGGCGGATCCGTTGGCTGGCGCTCGGAGCGGCGCGGCGAGCTGCTTGCGGCAGCGCGGCGGGCTCCGGTGATGGCGGCGCCGGCGACTGGGCGGCGGAGCGGTCAACGCCGGCGAGGGAGGCGGCGCGGTGACCGGAGTCGAGGGGCGGCGCCGGTGGAGCGCGTGCAGCGGCGCGGTGATCCGGCGATGGTCGGCAAAGGGCGTGGCGGCTGCGCGCGGAGCCGCGGGCGCTTGGCCCGGAGCACCTCGGGCGAGGGCCGGAGATGGGCCGGCGGGCCAGGCGCGGTGGAGGGGCGACGGTGACAGGTTGCAGCCACGGGTTGGAGGAGAGCGGCGGCGGGGCTGAGGTGGCGGCGCACGATTGGTCCGGGTGATGTGGCGGCTGGGGTGGACGCGTCCGGCCCGGAGTGGACACGTCCGGTGACGAGTGGGGGGGGGGCGATTTTTAGGGTTTCATCTGCGCGAGATTTCGGAGGAGAGTACATATTTATAGGTAGAGGGAGTTAGGAGAGTCCAAATGAGGTGCGGTTTTCGGCCACGCGACCGTGATCGAACGACCGAGATGATGGAGGAGGTTTAGGTGGGTTTTGGGCCACTTTGGAGGGGTGTTGGGCTGCAACACACACAAGGCCTTTACGGTCCCTCGGTTAACCGTTGGAGTATCAAACGAAGTCCAAATGGCACGAAACTTGACAGGCGGTCTACCGGTAGTAAACCAAGGCTGCATGACAAGTATCGATCCAATCCGAAAACGTTTAACACCCACACACGAAAAGAGGTAGAAAGGGACACCAGATGACATAGGAGCGCCGGATTGCAAAACAGACAACGGGGAAAATGCTCGGATGCATGAGACGAACAAGTATGCAAATGAAATGCACATGATGACATGATATGCAATGCATGACACAAAAGCAATGACAAGGCAACAACAACGAATAACTGGAGGACACCAGACACATCGGTCTCGGGGCGTTACAGCAGGAGCTCGTGCGACATGAGGAGCGCAGCCCGTGCGTCCATGGGGGAGCGACGTGCATGGGAAGAAGAACCAGCGGGGTCAGCGATGGAGTGGCGGTGCGGCCGTCCCGCCGCACCAAGGGGTGCAGCGAGGATGCTTGCTGCTCGTTCCCCGCCGGGCGGGTGGCGGCATTGGTAGCAAGCAACGGGGAATGACGAGGTGGCCCGCCGATGGGAGCCGTCTGAGCGACGTGGGCGGCAAGGGCAGCCCGGCACTCAGCGCGAGCGCGGCGCACGTCTTCCATGGAGACGACAAGGCAACGGGGTGCGGGGCGGCGGAAGGAAGCTTCAGCGCACCCCTACCTAGCGCGCCAAATGTCGAATAACGGGTTCTGGCAAAACCCTTGAGGTTCGAACACTAGGGGTGCGCGCGAAGGTTTGTGCCCTATCGATCCACGCCCTAGCTCTCTAAGATCTCGCTTACGAACTTGACGAATTCAAAAGACAAAGACACAAGTTTTATACTGGTTCGGGCCACCGTTGTGGTGTAATACCCTACTCTAGTGTGGTGGTGGTGGATTGCCTCTTGGGATGGTGATGAACAATAAAGGGGGAAGAACAGCCTCCTGAGGTTGAGGTGCTCTTGTGCTCTGTTTTCCTTAGGTGTGTGAGATGATCTTGGATCCGTCGCGATTCGTGATGTGGTTGATCACCTCTACCGTGGTGGCTAGTTCTACTTATATAGGCCTTGGTCCTCTCCCCAAATATTGAGTGGGAAGGGAGCCAACAACGGTCAATTTTAAAGGGGACAGCTAGTACGGCTTATCCTGACAAAAGTAGTCTTCGCCTGCCAAAGGCTCTGGTGGTGACGCCATCCTGGGCTCCACGGTGACCTCCGTCTTGCCGTCCTTTTGGTCTTGGTCTCGTTGCACCAATATGGAAACCTTTGCTTGATGCCTCGGTACTCCGCGCCTGCGCTTTCCCCCTTGGTACCAAAGAGGAAGCGAGGACACTGCACGTGTTGGCGCCTGCCTAGTCTCAATCTTCATGGCTCATGTCACGAGGACCTCGCGAGGTTTGCCTTGCCTTGATCTCTCTACCCCTCGCGAGCCTGCCTGGCGAGGCCGCTCCTGATGAGGTCTTGCGTCGTCCGGCTCGCAAGGCTTGGTCCGTCGCGAGGGTCTTGAATGCCTTGTTGATGAAGATGGGCCATACAGACCAGCCAGCCCAGCCACGCTGTGGGCCATAGGAAGGCAATTCTGGGGACCCCCGTTCCCAGAACGCCGACAGTCGGCCTTACCACCGTCATCACTACGTCCACTCAAGCTTGTGTGCGAGAGCGTCATCGTGCTCATCACGTTCCCACGAGTCGAGAACACCCACCACCTCTTCCTCCCGAACACTACAATGCCGTCCCGGCCAACCCTCTGCGGGCGCCGCCGCGGTTGTGCTCGTCGCCGCTCACTTCGACGGCCCCGCGCCCAGCTATGTGCTCCCCTTGATGTGGGCGAGCACACGCTGCGCCCCAGTTGCCTCGGCCACCGCTCTCGTGCCCTTCCAAGGGGTCACCGTCGCGTTTCCAGGTCGCCGGCGATGCTGACATGGCAAGGTTAATTAGGCACTAATGACCCGCTTAGTATCCCCCGTGTGGATGACAGTGGGACCCGCATGTTTAACTCAGCGGGCTAATTTTCTGGTTAAGATTAGTTTATAACACAGCGGGACCCACGCGCCAGAGTTAATCGTCCTGACTTGGCAGTTGACCGGACCCACCTGTCCATGACACCAAATGACACCGGGTCACTGACCAATGGACCCCACTTATCAGGTTTGACCTGAACATCTCCCATTGACCTGCTAACATCACAATGACGTAGTGCTAACGCAGTAAGACATTTTCTAGATTTAAAATAAACCAGGAAATTCGAGAAAATTGCATAAACTTCAAAAAATCATAGAAATTAAACCGTAGCTCAGATTGAAATAATTTATATATGACAAATTATCAGAAAAATTCAAGGAATCTATTTATGGCATTTTCATGCATGTTAGAACAACTTATCTCTACTCTCTAGGACAAATCAAATATTTGGCATTTGAATAAACACTTATGGAGTTTGAAATTGAACCCTTGTGTTCAAACCAACTCCATTTAAATTGTTGCTAGCTGGATTAGCTCAAATCACAGCATATTGCTACGTCATGATCATGTATTGTTGCATTTTATTGATTGTGTTCTTTCTCTATTGCCGGTGGTTGTTCCCCCTCAGTAGACGTATGTTCTGACGATGAGTTCGATGACACCGATGAAGATCTATACTATCTTCAGAAGTGCCAGGCAAGCAAAACCCCCTTGTTCATTCTGATACAATCCCACTCTCTGGCTCTTGTTCTCTTTTATTGCATTAGGACAACAATGATTCAACTGTTACATGTTGCGGTAGTTGAACCCCTTTCCTCTGCATGACCTGTCTTTGCCACAGTAAATAGTTGAAACCCACAAGCATGAGTAGGAGTTGTTTGAGCCATGATGTGCCTACTCATTCCTGCTTGTTTGTCATGCCTGCTACTGCTTAGAGTTGTGTTAGGTCTGATTCATCAGGGATGAATTGGAATGTTGTGAACATGTCCTATTGTTGAGAGCTAAGTGTGTGTGAACACGATTTGGTAAAGGTAGCGGTGAGGCCATGTAGGAGTACATTGTGGGTTGTCTCATTGAAACCGTCCTCAGGAACAGAGTTTTGTGTCTATGATCCAAGACAGTTGCTACGACACAATGGGTTCCGGTAACTCGACCCCTCTCGGCTTATTAATCAACTCGATCTATGTCCAGGAGTTGCAACTAGTTTCTGTTATTTGTAGGTACTGCTAGTAGTCTACCAAGTGGCACCCGGTACAGGTGGGCTTGGGAAAGACTAGGTGTAGTGGCACGGTGTACCAAGCGTCGCCTGTTGGGTGGGCTTGGGAACCCTACTCACATCGTTTGGGCTCGTGAGCGACACCCTGACCGGATCTCCTTGTGGATGGAACCCGAATAGGCGATAAACCTGGACTAGGGACTTGTGTGCTTAGTCAGGTCGTGTCCGACACCCTCGCCAGGTTTCTGCTTGAAGGTTGCCGAGATACATGACGTGTACATGTCGGTAAGTGGCGAGAGCATGTGCGAAGAAGTACACCCCTGCAGGGTTAACATGATCTATTCGGATAGCCGCGTCCGCGGTAAAGGACTACTGGGTTGCTTATACAGTTCATACACAAGTGAAAGTGGATACTGATACAGTTGCCTATTTCAGTGTCTCATGGAAAAAGAATATCAAACAGAGTCCAAACGGAATGAAACCTTCGGGAGCGTGATTTTTGGAACAAACATGATCCAGAGGACTTGGAGTGGACGCCAAGCGACCAACGAGGAAGCGAAGAGGCAGGGGGTGCGCGTACCCCCCTGGGCGCGCCCTGCACCCTTGTGGCTCCAGCGACCTACTTCCTCCTCCTATATATACCTTCGTACCCTGAAAACATCGAGGAGCACCACGAAAACCTAATTCCACCGCCGCAACCTTCTGTACCCATGAGATCCCATCTTGGGGCCTTTTCCGGCGCTCCGCCGGAGGGGGCATTGATCACGGAGGGCTTCTACATCAACACCATAGCCTCTCCGATGATGTGTGAGTAGTTTACCTCAGACCTTTGGGTCCATAGTTATTAGCTAGATGGCTTCTTCTCTCCCTTTGGATCTCAATGCAAAGATCTCCTCGATTCTCTTGGAGGTCTATTTGATGTAATCTTCTTTTGCGGTGTGTTTGTAGAGATCCGATGAATTGTGGGTTTATGATCCAGATTATCTATGAACAATATTTGAATCTTCTCTGAATTCTTTTATGTATGATTGGTTATCTTTGCAAGTCTCTTTGAATTTTCAGTTTGTTTTGGCCCACTAGTTTGATCTTTCTTCCAATGGGAGAAGTGCTTAGCTTTGGGTTCAATCTTCCGGTGCTCAATCCCAGTGACAGTAGGGGAAACGACATGTATTGTATTGTTGCCATTGAGGATAAAAACATGGGGTTTATTTCATATTGCATGAGTTTATCCCTCTACATCATGTCATCTTGCTTAAAGCGTTACTCCGTTCTTATGAACTTAATACTCTAGATGCATGGTGGATAGCGGTCAATGTGTGGAGTAATAGTAGTACATGCAGGCAGGAGTCGGTCTACTTGTCACAGACGTGATGCCTATATACATGATCATACCTAGATATTCTCACAACTATGCTCAATTCTATCAATTGCTCGATAGTAATTTGGTCACCCACCATAATACTTATGCTCTCTTGAGAGAAGCCACTAGTGAAACATATGGCCCCCGGGTCTATCTTCCATCATATTAATCTTCTGTCAACTAGCTATTTCTGGCACCATTTATTTTGCAATCTTTACTTTCATTCTATATCATAAAAATACCAAAAATATTTATCTTATTATTATTATTATCTCTATCAGATTTCACTCTTGCAAGTGGCCGTGACGGGATTGACAACCCCTTTATCGCGTTGGTTGCGAGGTTCTTATTTGTTTGTGTAGGTACGAGGTGACTCACGCGTGGTCTCCTACTGGATTGATACCTTGGTTCTCAAAAATTGAGGGAAATACTTACGCTGCTTTGCTGCATCACCCTTTCCTCTTCAAGGGAAAACCAACGCATACTCAAGAGGTAGCAAGAAGGATTTCTGGCGCCGTTGCCGGGGATATCTACGCCAAGTCAAAACATACCAAGTACCCATCACAACTCTTATCCTTCGCATTACATTATTTGCCATTTGCCTCTCGTTTTCCTCTCCCCCACTTCACCCTTGCCGTTTTATTCACCCTCTTTTCTTTTTGCCCTCTTTTTCTCTTGCTTGGTCGCTATCGCTAGTCCTTTATCTACTCCTTTGTCTCCCGAGAATGAAGTTCTTAATTTTGAAAGGGAGGGAGAAAATCTAAAAGATGCTTGGTTCAGAATTTGCAATGCGCAAAATAAATCTATTAGGAAGCAATCTACTTCCGTTCTTCTTCACAATTTTTATGTAGGCATCACTCCTTGGAATAGATATATTCTTGATATCATTACCGGAGGAAATTTCTTGGGTAGCCATACTTTTGATTCTTATAATGCTATGATAGATTTGTTTGGCCCACCACCTCTTTTGGTTAATGGAACTATTTTAACTTTGGAACATGTGATGCAACGGCTTGAAATTATTGAAAGTAAAGTTGCCACCATAGAGTTAATTGAAAATTTGGATAGAAAGATCCATAACCAAATTACCCAATATGGATCTAATGTAGGAGTTGCTTTTAAATTTTTTAAAGAAAAGGGACCTATGGTTAATGAAAAAATAGATCAAAATTCCACTAGAATATATAAAATTGAGGATATTATTACCAACCTAGGGTCTGCCTTTTCTTCCGTGAAAAATACTCCTTCTAATGCTAAGATTCCCAAATTGATGTATGTTCACTACTAGGAAAATGCCTACTAGTGGCGCACCAGTTTTGCCTACTAATGGTGCACTACTGGTGCGCCACTAGTACCACGCCACTAGTATTTTTTACTAATGGCGCACCAGTGGTGCGCCATTAGTATAGGCCACGGCGCGCCATTAGTATAGGCCACTAGTGCGCCATTAGTATAGGCCATGGTGCGCCATTAGTATTTTTGAATTTTGAAGGCGGGAAAATAGTAGTGGTGCACCGTCTAACCCCCACCGTGCGCCATTGCTATTTTTGAATTTTGAATTTGGATCTGGATCGTGATTTTTTTGCCCATTTTTTCTCGTTTTTTTGCTCATTTTTTGGCACGATATTATTTCAAATTTTGTTCCTGTTTTTGGATCTTGTACGTTCTTTTCTCGTGTTCTTTTGCCAGAGAGGAGTTCGCTGGAGACGAGGAGGAGGAGGTCGCCGGAGAGGCGCTCGCCTACATCGCCGGAGAGGAGGAGGAGGAGGTCGCCGGAGAGGAGTTCACCGGAGAGGAGATGGAGTGGAGGAGTGGTGGAGAGGAGGAAGGAGAAACCATGAGGGGATGGGAGGACAGGAGGGAGGATGAGCTCATCGGAGAGGAGGGAGGAGGAGCTCACCGAAGAGGAGGGAGGAGGAGCTCACCGGAGAGGAGGGAGGAGGAGCTCACCAGAGAGGAGGGAGGAGGAGCTCACCGGAGAGGAGGGAGGAGAAACCGTGAGGGGAGGGGAGGAGAGGAGAGGTGGGAGGAGGAGGTCGCCGGAGAGGAGGAGGGTAGTATGGTGGAGGAGAGAAGGGAAGATGGAGGGGAGGAGAGGAGGAGATGGAGTGGAGGAGAGGTGGAGTGGAGGAGAAGAATGAAGAGGTAAGGAGGAGAGGACCACGCCCAGCCATATATACAGCATAATAATGGCGCACCACGGGCAGATGCGCCATTACTATTTTTATTTATTTATTGAGTTTTGAAGGCGGGAAGATACTAATGGCGCACCATGGGCACGTGCGCCATTATTAACTTTTTTTTATTTTTTGACTTATTTTGAATTTTGAAGGCGGGAAGATAGTAATGGCGCACCATGGGCAGGTGCGCCATTAGTAAGTATGAATTTTTTTGCCTCTCTAGATCTTAAAAGCCCCGTATCTTTTTTCTGTTACGTTTTTGAGGATTTTGAAAATGTTTAACGAGGTTCCCCCAATTAAATTCGGATGTAACTTTTTGACTAGATGATTTTTCATATAAAAAACTTTTTCATCCGAGTTCGTACGCAAAAGTTATGCCCATTTTACAAATTCACGAGAGATTTCGCAAATAAAGTCGAAATTCATATTTGTAAATTTTCACAACAACTAGACCACATATCACATGGGAAACTTATTTTCTTTTATTTTTTTTGACAATTCCATCATTTTTTTTATTTTTTTTAAACTGAAAAGGTGGTCCACGGGGGGGGGGGGGTGCATTCGGTGGAAGTGGTGGCCAAGTTACTAATGGCGCACCGTGGGATGGCGTTGAACTAGTAATGGCGCACCATCCCATGGTGAACTAGTAATGGTGCACCATCCCACGGTGCGCCATTAGTAGTCTAAAAAATAAAAAATAAAAAAAATTGTATTTTTTTGAAACATAATTACTAATGGTGCATCGTGGGAGTGGTGCGCCATTACTAGGCGCACCACTCCCACGGTGCGCCATTAGTAGTTTTGAAAAAAATTAATTTTTTTTACAAATGGCGCACCATGGATGTGGTGCGCCATTAGTATTTAGTAATGGCGCACCACATGTACAGTGCACCATTAGTGTCCATAATTAAGTAATATGTCCTTCTCTGTGAAATGATACCTAATTATGGTTGTTGTTGTATGTTTTCAAACAATCTGTGGTTACCAAACTAATGAACTGTAGTTTTGCTTCAGTAGAGGTACATGCAGTGTGAGTACATGCTACATTAGCAAAATCAGCAAATGTAGTTCATTTGTTGCTCTATATTTTGCTAATATTTTAACCTACTGAACTCATTTCTTTATTGTTGTAGATTGCTAACATAAGTTGATGATGCATAGCTCAGCTGTTGATTGCAAGGTTAGATGTTGGTAGCAAGGTCAAGAATGGGGCTGCTACTGGATAGTCTTATCTTATGTTTTAGGATGTCATTTCCAATGTCCATGTTTTAGGCATTGATTGAAACGTCCATAACTTTGCTACTAGTATTGCATCTTGTAATCTTTGGATCATGTTCTAGTATCACATCTTGTATACATTGAACCATGCTCTTTGTAATACAACATAGTAAATTTAATATATGAGACCAATCTTTTTTATATTGTGTCTCCTATGTACTATCACCATTGGTCTTATCATTATGGCTGGCAATATATAAAACAACATTACTTGATGTGGTATGTGGGACCGCAACACATATGATGTGTTGTTGAGCTATAACCCTATAGGTTGTTAAATTGCAACACTTCTTCACACTATTTACCAACGCATGAATATACGTTGTTGCAGACCCTTCCAACGCTGCCAAAGGCAACGCATATTAATCCGTTGGTGTAGACCTTGGCAACACATATATGGGCATACGACAACGCATTGATGCGTTGCTGAAGGGGGTTCCTATTGTAGTGTGAGGAAACTCTCCAAAAAATGGAAATAGAGAGCAACCATATTGAGCAAAGTAGTACGACCTTCCGAGGAATCATCCCTAGTCGGGAGGCATGTTGCGCTGGGAAAATCACACTTGATGTGGTATTTGGCACTCCGGAGAATTACAGGTCCGAAGAAATTACATTCCAAGTGTCCCCGTTCAATAGCGGATACCACGCCCTTCTAGCGCGGGAGGCATTCACTATTTTTCAAGCCATACCCCATTACGGGTACATGAAGCTCAAAATGCCCGGACCCAATGGAATCATCACTCTAGTTAGTGATCCGGACATAGCACTCTGCGCCGAAGACAAAACAGCCGCATTAGCCCTCGAGGCATTATCCGAAGCCCTTGCGGCGGAGGACTTAACCGCGCTGCGCACCATGGTGGACAGGGACGATATGATACTAGACAAAAGATCCAAGTCCACCTCCTTTAAACCAGCAGACGAAATAGTTAAATTCCAAGTCCATCCAACGGACCCCACAAAAACATCATCCATTGGGGCACAGTTAGACCCCGCTGTAGACGCCGCACTACGGGAGTTTCTGCGCGAGAATTGGGATATATTCGTGTGGCACCTTTCAGACATGCCAGGAATCCCCTGCAGATTGGCCGAGCATAGCTGAGGGAGTCCTGGATTAGGGGGTGTCCGGATGGCCGGTTTATACCTTCAGCCGGACTCCTGGACTATGAAGATACAAGATTGAAGACTTCGTCCCGTGTCCGGAAGGGACTTTCCTTGGCGTGGCGAGCTTGGCGATACGGATATGCAGATCTCCTACCATTGTAACCGACTTTGCATAACCCTAACCCTCTCTGGTGTCTATATAAACCGTAGGGTTTTAGTCCGTAGGACAACATACAGAACAACAATCATACCATAGGCAAGCTTCTAGGGTTTAGCCTCTCCGATCTCGTGGTAGATCTACTCTTGTACTACCCATATCATCAATATTAGTCAAGCAGGACGTAGGATTTTACCTCCATCGAGAGGGCCCGAACCTGGGTAAAAATTTGTGTCCCTTGCCTCCTGTTACCATACGGCCTAGACGCACAGTTCGGGACCCCCTACTCGAGATCCGCCGGTTTTGACATCGACATTGGTTCTTTCATTGAGAGTTCCTCTATGTCGTCACCATCAGGCTTGATGGCTCCTACGATCATCAATGGCGATGCAGTCCAGGGTGAGACCTTCCTCCCCGGAAAGATCTTCGTCTTCGGCGGCTTCGCACTGCGGGCCAATTCACTTGACCATCTGGAGCAGATCGAAAGCTATGCCCCTGGCCGTCGGGTCAGATTTGGAAGTTTAAACTACACGGCTGACATCCACGGGGACTTGATCTTCAACGGATTCGAGCCACTGCCGAGCGCGCCGCACTGTCACGACGAGCATGATCTAGCTCTGTCGCCGAACAGTGCCCTGGAGGCCGCACCCGCATTGGCTTCGACCCTTAATTCGGAGCCAACTGCGCCGATCAAGGATGGGTGGTTGGACGCCGCCTCGGGGGCTGCAATCCCAACGGTGATCGAGACAAACACCAGCCCCGCACTCTGCAAGACTCGTGACTCCAGGGAGCCGGACTCCTCTCCGGACTCCGAACCCTCCGCGCCCCTACCGATCGAATCCGATTGGGCGCCGATCATGGAGTTTACTTTCGCGGACATCTTTCAGCACTCGCCTTTCGGCGATATTCTGAAGACACTGAAGTTTCTCTCTTTATCAGGAGAGCCCTGGCCGGACTACGGTCAGCAAGGTTGGGATTCGGACGATGAAGAAATTGAAAGCCCATCCACCACCCACTTTGTAGCCACTGTCGACGACTTAACCGACATGCTCGACTTCGACTCCGAAGACATTGACGGTATGGAAACCGATGAAGGAGACGATGAAGAACCAGCGCCTATCAGGCCCTGGAAAGCCACCTCATCATATGACATATACATGGTGGACACCCCGAAAGAAGGAGATGGCGATGGAACAGCGGAGGATGACCCCTCCAAGAAACAGCCTAAGCGCCGGCGTCAGCGGCGCCGCTCAAAATCCCGCCAAAACAAATACGGTGATTCCGGCACGGGAGATAATAATACTCCGAAAAGTGCCGAAGAAAACCCCCTCCAGCAAGATTTAGCACAGGAGGATGGAGAAACCAGCCCTCATGAGAGAGGGGCAGACAGAGAGGTCAAGGACGATAATTATATGCCTCCCTCCGAAGACGAGGCAAGCCTCGATGACGACGAATTCGTCGTGCCAGAGGATCCCATCGAGCAAGAGCGTTTTCAACGCAGGCTTATGGCCACGGCAAGAAGCCTCAAGGAAAAACAGCAACAGCTTAGAGCTGATCAAGATTTGCTAGTCGACAGATGGACCGAAGTCCTTGCGGCCGAAGAGCATGAACTCGAACGCCCCTCCAAGAGCTACCCAAAGTGTAGGTTGCTACCCTGATTAGAGGAGGAAGCACTTGATGCGGCCGACCGACCACCTCGTGGCCGCGGCAGAGAGGCCTCTCGGCCCTCCACTCAAGCCGCACCCCGTACCAAGGCACGGGAATATGCGCCGGACTTATGAGATATGTTGGAGGACAAGGCAAGGCAAACAAGATCGATCTATGGATCGCATGGGCACCCCACGGCTCGAGACGGTAACCGTCACGTCGGCCACAAATTCGGCAGGGCCGAACACAGTAGACAAAGCTCATTGGAGCTACGTCGTGATATAGACCAGTACAGAGGCACCGCACACCCACTATGCTTCACAGACGAAATAATGGATCATCAAATCCCCGAGGGTTTCAAACCCGTAAATATCGAATCATATGATGCCACAACAGATCCTGCGGTATGGATCGAGGATTATCTCCTTCATATCCACATGGCCTGCGACGATGATTTCCACGCCATCAAATACCTCCCACTCAAGCTTAAAGGACCAGCTCGGCATTGGCTTAACAGCTTGCCAAAAGGATCAATCAGTTGTTGGGAGGACCTGGAAGCCGCATTCCTCGACAATTTCCAGGGCACTTATGTGCGACCCCCAGACGCTAATGACCTAAGTCACGTAATTCAGCAGCTAGAGGAATCGGCCAGGCAATTCTAGACACGGTTCCTAACAAAGAAAAATCAAATAGTCGACTATCCGGACGGTGAGGCCCTAGCAGCATTCAAGCACAATATCCGTGACGAGTGGCTTTCCCGGCACCTTGGACAGGAAAAGCCGAAGTCTATGGCAGCACTCACGACACTCATGACCCGCTTTTGCGCAGGAGAAGACAACTGGCTTGCTCGTAGCAACAATATGACCAAGAACCCTGGTAATTCAGATACCAGGGCCAGTGGTGGCAGGTCGCGTCGCAACAAGGAGAAGCGCCGCATTAACGGCGACAATGCTGAGGATACGGCAGTTAATGCCAGATTCAGAGGCTCTCAATCCGGTCAGCGGAAAAAGCCATTCAAAAGGAATCCTAGGGGCCCGTCCAGTTTGGACCGTATACTCGACCGCTTGTGCCAGATACATGGCACCCCCGAAAAGCCGGCCAATCACACCAACAAGGATTGTTGGGTGTTCAAGCAGGCAGGCAAGTTAAATGCCGAAAATGACGACAAGGGGCTGCATAGCGATGACGACGAGGAGCCCCGGCCGCCGAACAACAGTGGACAGAAGGGTTTCCCCCCACAAGTGCGGACGGTGAACATGATATACGCAACCCACGTCCCCAAAAGGGAGCGGAAGCGCGCGTTAAGGGACGTATACGCGGTAGAGCCAGTCGCCCCAAAGTTCAACCCATGGTCCTCCTGCCCGATCACCTTTGATCGAAGGGACCACCCCACTAGCATCCGTCATGGCGGATTCGCCGCATTGGTTCTAGACCCAATTATTAACGGATTTCATCTCACTAGAGTCCTTATGGACGGCGGCAGCAGCCTGAACCTGCTTTACCAGGATACAGTGCGGAAAATGGGCATAGATCCCTCGAGGATTAAGCCCACCAAAACGACCTTTAAAGGTGTAATACCAGGTGTAGAGGCCAACTGTACAGGCTCAGTCACACTTGAAGTGCTCTTCGGATCTCCGGATAATTTCCGAAGCGAGGAGTTAATCTTCGACATAGTCCCATTCCGAAGTGGCTATCACGCACTGCTCGGGCGAACTGCATTCGCCAAGTTCAATGTGGTACCGCACTACGCATACCTTAAGCTCAAAATTCCAGGCCCTCGAAGAGTAATTACGGTCAATGGAAACACCGAACGCTCCCTTCGAATGGAGGAGCACACGACGGCCCTTGTAGCAGTACAAAGCAGCCTCTCGAGGCAGTTCTCCAGTCCGGCCATTAAACGACCGGACACCGTTAAGCGTGCCCGGAGTAACCTACAACAAGACCGCCTGGCAAGACCCGAGCAGGCGTAGCAATGCGGCCCCAACCCCAGCCCTCGCAAAAATGCGATACCAGTACTTCGCGTACATAACTACGCTCTAGAAATACCATGGGTACAGGGGGAGGGGCACCATCACGGCATGCCGATTTTTTAAACCGCACCAGGGGCTGCCGAATTTTTACTTTTATCTTACTTTCAGGACTCCACTCTTTGGAAGGCATGTTCGGCAGTTCAATTGCCGCACAAACGATGCAAGAACCAGGGAAGCAGACAAGCCACGCCGCATTACGGAACTCCCAGGTGGTCTCTATCACGAGCAGTATACCTGTTTCGCATACTATTCCGCAGCTTGCCCCTGGAACGGACATGTTACATAGTCCAACCTTTTGCTTATCGCTGTATCGTTCTGCTTTGATTGCATCCCTCTTTAATAAACAATGCATAGCTTTTGTCTATTTTTGCATTACTCTTTTTTAATATATGTTCCTTAACGACATGTTGCATCCGTACACTTTGGTACGACAAAAATACGCCAGGGGCTTTAGTACCCCTCAATATGGTGTGAGAAGTCCGAACACTTTAACAAGTGCGGCACCCTGAACTTATAGCATTGTATGCATCGGCTCCGAATCATGTCTTGGGTCAATAGTTGGGTTTGTCGGCTTCTATGTTTTGGTGCCTTACGTTCCGCTATATCGGCTAAGGTAGCACTAGGAGAACCACTGCGATTGTTCCCAGTTGAGCTGGGTCGAGCACCTCAGTGGAGAAAGCTAAAACTGACTGTCATGATGAAGCGAGAGCTGGTCGCTGTTCGAGAGGTTTTTCGAGTCCCTAAAGACTTATGCCGCTTAGAGCGAGGAGCCGGCTCTGTCCTGCCAAGGCATGGATAGCGCCCCGAACTCGGTCTTCCAAATACCAGGGGCTTCGCCGAAATTTAAAATTATAGAATTCTATGGCTAAGTGATAGTGTTCACGCATTATAGTCCGATTGCCTTGTTCGTTGGGCTGAGCGCCTCCCTCGAAGGACCCAAACATGGGAAAAAGAGCGCTCAGGTTTATCCCCGAACACCCCAACACTAGCGGTACGGGGGCAGAAGCCGATGACTTGCCATCTCTCAGAATTGATAAACAGCTGCACAGAAGGTAATATTTTAAATTCCAACAACATTGCTTAGTGCATATGAACAAGTTTTCAGCGCACAGGACAAAATGAGCAAGTTTCACTCAAAAATTACATCCCTAGAACATTCATCCGCCACAAGGCAGGCACCCTTCAGAACATCCTTATAATAATTCTCGGGCTTGCGATGCTCTTTCCCCGGCGGTGGCCCGTCCTTCACAAGCTTCTCAGCATCCAGCTTGCCCAGTGCACCTTAGCACGGGCAAGGGCCCTACGGGCACCTTCAATGCAGACGGAGCGCTTGATGACTTTGAGCCTTGTACAGGCCTCCACCAGCCGCCGCACCAGCCCAAAATAGCTCCCAGGCAGAGCCCCTCCAGGCCACAGCCGGACTATGAGGACCTTCATGGCCTGTTCGGCCGCCTTGTGGAGCTCGACCAGTTGCTTCAGCTGGTCGCTCAGGGGCACGGGGTGTCCGGCCTCAGCATACTGAGACCAGAACACCTTCTCTGTCGAGCTGCCCTCCACGGCTCGATAGAATGCGGCGGCATCGGACACACTCCGGGGAAGATCTGCGAACGCTCCTGGAGAGCTCCGAATTCGGGTAAGAAACAAGTAACTCACGTTTATGTGTTTGCTTTGCATAAAGAATGCCTTACCCGCCGCTATCTTCTTCACCTCATCCAACTCCTAGAGGGTCTTCTGGGATTCGGCCTTGGCAGACTTGGCATTTTCAATAGCCACCGCGAGCTCGGACGCTCGCGTCTTTGAGTCAAGCTCCAAACTCTCATGTTTTTCCATGAGAGCCTGGAGCTCTTGCCATACCTTGCCAACCTCGGCCTCATACTTCTCCCGCTCGGTGCGCTCCATGGCCACCCTCTTCTCGGCCTCGACCAGCGCTTGCTTAAGGGTCGCCACCTCAGACGTGGCCCCTACAATAGCCACGATAATCCTGTCATTTTTTGAAATCACACCTTTTTATATATATTTAAACAAGGTATTTCTTACCTTCATTGTCCTTGAGCTGCTTCTTGGCACGCCCGAGCTCTTGCTCGGACCGCTCGAGGTTCTACTTTAGCGTGTCCACTTCCGCAGTCAATGCGGCGGACGTCAGCAGAGAAGCCTGCATATGCATATTGACTCCTTTTTGTTCCCGAACGCCAAACAGAGCATCAGGGGCTACTGTCTATGCGGTAATATTATTTACACATTCTTTACTTACCTCAAAGCCTGTTAAAAGGCTAGTACAAGCTTCAGTCAGTCCACTCTTGGCGGACTGAACCTTCTGGACCACCGCACTCATAATGGTGCGGTGCTCCTCGTCGATGGAGGCGCCTTGGAGCGCCTCCAACAGATTGTCTGGCGCCTCTAGTTGGACGGGGGTCACCAGCACGGTGGGCTTGCTCCTCTTGGAAGGAGGTCCCCCGCCGGACTCTAGAACCTTTGAAGGTTCCGGAGCGGTGTCCGGCCTAGAGCCGGACTTGGAGCCCTGGGGGGTTTCATCCCCTTTACTCCTGGAGTCCGGGAGGTCGCCTTGCGGCGCCTCCAGGACCACCTCCTCCCAGCTTGGAACCTGTTGGGACAACACTTTGGTGTCGTCCGTAGGGCGGGGGGAGGAAGCCGTCGGAAGCGAGTTCACATCCGATGAGTCTTGTGAGCCGCTCGACGATGCGTCGAGCCGGTCTTTGGATGGGCTGCATAAACATATTCAACATAAGGGAAAGCTGTGCAATAAACAAATACTATGAATTACTCTGGTATCCGGATACTTACGATTTTGCCAGGGGCTTGGCCCTGGGCAGCCACTCCTCTCCGCCGTCGTCGGCGTCGGTGCAGTAGTCCGGAGGAAGGGATTTCCCCTTCTTGGACCCTCCGGCCTCCCCAGAGAGGGCGGCCTTCCTTTTGTTCTCTCCTCCCGCTGGAGGGGGCGAGGTCTCTTCTTCTTCCTCCTCATCTTCACGGGAGGAATGCGCCTCGGAACCGTCGGATGATGGATCCGACACCTCCTGGCGCTGGGCACTCTTTCGAGTCCCCGTGGCCTTTTTTGCACCTTCTTCTCCGGCACCACATAGGGTGCCGGAACCAGCAGCTTCGCCAAGCGAGCGTCCGCTGGGCATTCGGGCAAAGGAGCCGGACAGTTGATCTGTCCGGACGTCACCTGCCAATCCTGTCAAAGGTAAGGGAGCTTAGATCCCGCATGGAGTCAAACTATGAAAAACTGATACCCTGTAAAAGGAAAAAACAGCTTACCGCATGAGCGTGACGCTGCGTACTGAATCCGCGATCCTCGGTAGCGGATGCAGGGGCCTCGGCGCCCTTGAAAAGCACCTTCCAGGCATCTTCGTATGTCGTGTCGAAGAGCCTGCTCAGAGTTTGGTGCCGCGCCGGGTCGAACTCCCACAGGTTGAAAGCCTGTTGTTGACACGGGAGGATCAGGCGGATGAGCATAACCTGGACTACGTTGACAAGTTTGAGCTTCTTGTCCACCAGGGTTTGGACGCATGTTTGGAGTCCGGTCAGCTCTCCTTTTTTACCCCACGACAGGCCCGTCTCCTTCCAAGAGGTGAGCCGCGTAGGGGGTCCGGATCGAAACTCGGGGGCTGCGACCCATTCGGGGTCGCGCGGCTCGGTGATGTAAAACCACCCCGATTGTCACCCGTTCAGGGTCTACACAAAGGAGCCCTCGAGCCATAAGACGTTGGCCATCTTGCCCACCATGGCGCCTCCGCACTTCGCCTAGTTGCCGCGCACCACCTTCAGCTTGACATTGAATGTCTTGAGCCATAGGCCGAAATGGGGGCGGATGCGGAGGAAAGCCTCGCACACGACGATAAACGCCGAGATGTTTAGGACAAAGTTCGGGGCCAGATCGTGGAAATCCAGGCCATAGTAGAACATGAGCCCCCGGACAAATGGGTGAAGAGGGAAGCCCAGTCCGCGGAGGAAATGGGGGAGGAACACCACCCTCTCATGGGGCCTAGGAGTGGGGATGAGCTGCCCCTTTTTGGGAAGCCGGTACGCAATGTCGTTAGACAAGTATGCGGCCTTCCTCAGTTTTTTGATGTGTCCCTCCGTGACGGAGGAGACCATCCACTTGCCTCCCGCTCCGGACATGGCTGGAGAAGGTTGAGGTGGGGAGTGCGGACTTGGGCGCTGGAGCTCGAGTGCGCGAGAATGGATAAGGAAGGGAGGAAGAAGGCGTAGTGAAAAGGTGGATCCTTATCCCCTTATATGGGTGGACGCAACTACGTGTCCCCACCAGCCTGGTAAAACTCGCTTATCTCCAAGCGCCGTAATCAATGGCGTGGTTGGGTTACCCACGCCTGTATTGATGAGAATCCCGGAATAATGGGACACGATCTCTGCTTTAACAAGATGTGCCAAGGAAACCGCCTCGCATGACGCGCTGAGGTGGGATAAAGAAACGACTTAGATAAAGGCTTGGCCGTGGTGTGTCACACTACAGAATACGTCAGCAGATTAGATTTGTGTAAATATTATTCTCTCTATGGCAATATGTGGAAACTTATTTTGCATAGCCGGACACTATCTTTGTGTTCAAAATCTTCTATGAAGTACTTGGAGGAGGAACCCGCCTTGCAATGTCGAAGACAATCTGCGTGCCGGACTCGTCATCATTGAAGGCTGGTTCAGGGGCTACTGAGGGAGTCCTGGATTAGGGGGTGTTCGGATGGCCTGATTATACCTTCAGCCGGACTCCTGGACTATGAAGATACAAGATTGAAGACTTCGTCCCGTGTCCGGAAGGGACTTTCCTTGGCGTGGAAGGCGAGCTTGGCGATACGGATATGCAGGTATCCTACCATTGTAACCGACTTTGTGTAATCCTAACCCTCTCCGGTGTCTATATAAACCAGACGGTTTTAGTCCGTAGGACAACATACAGAACAACAATCATACCATAGGCTAGCTTCTAGGGTTTAGCCTCTCCGATCTCGTGGTAGATCTACTCTTGTACTACCCATATCATCAATATTAATCAAGTAGGACGTAGGGTTTTACCTCCATCGAGAGGGCCTGAACCTGGGTAAAACTTCGTGTCCCTTGCCTCCTATTACCATCCAGCCTAGACGCACAATTCGGGACCCCCTACCAGAGATCCGCCGGTTTTGACACCGACAATAGCCTTAATATTCTAAAAGGATTCAAGCCGGTCAAGCAGACTCTTCGGCGTTTCTCTGAACCTAAGTGACAAGCCATGGGAGAGGAGCTGGACAAGCTACTGGAGGCCAGATTTATTAAAGAAATAAAACACCCGGACTGGCTAGCAAACCAGGTGATGGTACCAAAGTAGGACAAATCCTGGCTCCTATGTGTCGACTTCAGAGACCTTAATAAGGCTTGCCCAAAGTATCCCTTCCCACCCCCTCGCATCGAACAAATCATCGACGCTACCGCAGGACACGAATCAGTGTGCTTCCTCAACGCATACTCCGATTACCACCAGATTAGGATGGTGGAGTCTGATCAAGCCGCAACGGCATTTATCATGCCATACAGCCCCTTCTGTTTTAACACAATGCCCTTCGGGCTCAAAATAGCCGGCGCAACATATCAGGGCATGATCCAGACATGTTTGGAAAAGCAGATCGGTAAGACTGTGGAGGCACATGTAGACGATGTGGTCATTAAAACCAGACACGTCGACTCTTTAATAGATAACCTAAGTCTCACGTTCACCAATCTCCAAACATATGACATTAAGCTCAATCCACAAAAATGCGTTTTTGGCGTTCCCGCCGGAAAGCTCCTGGCTTCATCGTAGAGGAATTGAAGCAAATCCGGCTAAAATCCGAGCTCTGTCGCAGTTGGCTATCCCAACGAACCTCAACCAAATCCAGAAATTAACTGGATGTGTGGCGGCTTTAAGCCGCTTTATCTCCCGATTAGGAGAAAAGGCACTTCCCCTCTATCGCCTTCTTCGGAGTGCCGAACACTTCTTGTGGACGGACACAGCCACGGCCGGACTGGAAGAAATAAAAGGCATCCTAGCCACCAAACCAATCTTGGCCGCGCCAACTGTTGGCGAACCAATGCCATTATATATAGCGGCAACTCACGAAGTTGTAAGCGCAATGATCGTCATCGAACGAGAGATGGACGGACATAAATTCTCACTTCAAAAGCCGGTATATTATGTATCCACCATCCTCACTCCATGCAAATCACGGTACCCACATTATCAAAAGATAGCATACGCAGTATTCATGGCATCCTGGAAATTACGATACTACTTTCAAGAGTGTTCAATCACGGTGGCCTCCGAAGTACCACTCAATGACATAATAAACAACCATGATGCCAAGGGCCAGATTGCCAAATGGGCCATCAAGCTCCTCCCGTTCGACATAACATACAAACCACGGCGAGCCATTAAGTCGCAAGTATTGGCGATTTTGTCGCCGAATGGACGGAAGCCGAACTCCCTAAAGAGTACAGTGCATACTCCAATTGGATCATGCACTTCGACGGCTCTAAAATGTTGGCTGGTCTGGGGCTGGCGTCGTCCTGACGTCCCCCACTAGAGATACAGTGCAATATGTACTCCAAATACTATACACGGACTCCAATAAGGTAGCCGAATACGAGGCCCTATTACACGGTCTCCGGATGGCAGTCTCCATGGGCATCCAACGCCTAGAGGTGCGTGGGGACTCGAACCTCGCAATATCCCAAATAAATGGAGACTTCGATGCCAAGGGTCCGAAAATGGCGGCATATCGCAACGCCGTTCTCAAAATGTCAGCTCGGTTCGAGGGGCTTGGATTCCACCATGTGGCTCGGGAAAACAACCAGGCGGCGGACATCCTTGCCCGTATCGGTGCTAAACGCGACCCTGTCCCACCGAACATCTTCCCGGAAAGACTGTTTAAACTATCCGTGGTATGGGAAGGGGACACCGACAAAAATAATCCGGACCCGGCCACAACCCCAGATACCGAACACTCTGATACAATCGGAGGCTCTGCCACCGAAATAACACCTTCAGCCCACGTGATAATGGCCGTCATCGCCCTATAGACAGAACCATTCCTAGCCTACCTAACTAGGCAGGAACTACCCGAGGACCGAAATGAGGCACGTTGCATAGTGCGGCGATCTAAAGCCTACAAGGTCCATGAGGGAGAGCTTTATAAGAAAAGCACAACCGGAGTCCTTCAAAGGTGCATCTCTGAAGAGGAAGGGCGGAGGCTTTTGGCAGAAATCCATGCCTGACTCGGCGGCCACCACGCCGCAGCCCGGGCCCTTGTAAGCAAGGCCTTCCGTACAGGTTTTTATTGGCCGACGGCCCAGGCAGATGCACAGCATCTGGTACAACATTGTGTCGGTTGCCAGGTTTTTGCAAACCAAAGCCACATGCCACCTACCGCCCTCCAAAAAATCCCCATTACTTGGCCCTTTGCGGTCTGGGGGCTTGATATGGTCGGACCCCTTAAAGGGGGGACCCATAAGAAAAAATACTTACTGGTCATGGTGGATAAATACACCAAATGGATAGAAGCCAAACCTGTCAAAACAGTTGAATCCGGACAGGTGATAGACTTCATATCCGGGGTTGTACACCGTTATGGCGTCCCCCACAGCATCATCACTGACAACGACACAAACTTTACAGTCGACAAGGTGAAACTTTGGTGTAGCAACATGGGCATCAAGCTCGATTATGCTTCTGTCTATCATCCGCAAACTAACGGTCAAGTCGAATGAGAGAATGGTCTTGTCATGAGCGGCATTAAACCCAGATTAGTCCGATCCTTAAAGGAATCAGGCACTCATTGGGTAGAGGAGCTCGACTCCGTACTATGGGGGCTGCGGACCATGCCGAATCGCACTACCGGATACACACCGTTTTTATGGTGTATGGCCCTGAGGCGGTGCTGCCTTGCAACATAATTCATGACTCACCTCGAGTGCACATGTACAAAGAAAGTGAGGCCGAGCTCAATCGGTAGGACAGTTTGGATGCCCTGGAGGAGGAGCACGACGTGGCAAATGCCAGTTCCGCATTCTATCAGCAACAGGCTCGAAGGTATCAAAGCAGAGAAGTGCGGGCCAAAACCTATAATGTTGGGGAATTAGTTCTACGCCTGCCGGAGAAGAAAAAGAACAAGCTCAAGCCCAAATGGGAAGGTCCCTTCATTATCGACCAGGTTCTGACTGGTGGAGCATACCATCTGCGGGATGCATCGGATAATCGACTTGAGCCAAACCCATGGAACGCAGCCAGACTCCGAAGATTCTACGCCTAGCGCCGGACTCTATGTTCGTCTCCTTACCTCCATCAATTTTTTACACATCTGTTTTTTTTCTCTCTTTCTTTCTCTTTTTTCTCTTCAAGGCCCCAAAGGGCTACACTTGTGTCTTGGTTACACAATCTTGACGCGCTAACCATGCTCAGTATACCTGGGGGCTTCTTATACAGAAGCTCAATCTAATTACCCTTCTGGGCTTTATACCCCGCACATGTGTTATTCTTCCGCATGTACCTTTCTTCGCCATTATATGCATTGATATGACTTAAGTTTTGGCCAAGATGGGTTGCCTGGCTCTTGTATTTATGCCCTACGTTCCCGTTAATTCGGCTAGGGCATAAGGGGAGCAGCTCTGCGATTGTTACTGCCGGGTCAGCTGGATGTGTACCTCAGACCGGGTGAAGCCGAAAGCTAGCGTTCTTAAGGGAATATTCGGTCGGTGAATAAAAGATGATTTTCATTTAAATTACTACCTGCCCCCAGATGTTTTTAGCCTGCGTCTCGCAGTCCGGACATGCACATTAGGGCATGCGTACCCAGGGAAAGGAACCGTTAATGGAACTATTCTCCCTGGAAGATGTTTCTTACTATCTGTGTAATATAACATAGCTAGTTGGGTACTTGTCAGTTCAAGCACTTATGACCCCTACGCCTGGTTTCCACGCATACCCCGGTTTTTACATAACCAAATGAGTATTCGGATACACTCCGGACTATCAGCTGCAGAGGTCGAAGCGAAAAGGTCCGCCATGACAAATGATTTACAATCCGGCTAGGGACATTACATATGTCACTTGAAGTACACAGTCACTAAGACTGATTAAATTCTTATTCTATACCATCCAACAGACTGTCTAGCCTACAATCCTGTTGGGAATACTTTGCGGCTAATTCTACTTGATCATACACTAAACTGACAGGGATCTCTTTCCCATCGGGCCCCACAGGTCCGACTTCGGCCATGTGGTTTGGGTCCGCCTTGGTATATCGTGTCTTCACCATAGCCCAGGCTTCCCTTGCACCTTGTCAGCAGGCTGATATCTTCATTAACCAAAAGCGCCGTTGCGCTCCCTTGAGCTTCTCTATAAGCTCCCCCATGCCTCCTGGCGGGGACGCGGATGGCCACAAGGCTTGAGCAATAACCTGCATCACCTGCCGAACTTGTTCGTGTAGTTGTGAGGGCTCTGGTAGAAGATCACTCGAAGACCCAGGCATCTCCTCCGCGGGACGACCCGTCAGCACACCTGCAGACATAACACTGTTAGCAGGCTTCCTCGCCGAACTCCTTCAAAAAGTTCGTTCAAGCACTTACTAAAAATGCCGCGCCGAAGCCGTTTATTCTCCTTCACGGAGTCCGCAAGCTGGGATCGGACATCCTTCAGTTCCATGCCTAGCCGGATATTGGCGTCTTGGAGATCATTTTTATCCTGCCTGACTCGTGTCAGCACGCGCTCGCTAGCATTTCGCTCTCGATCATCATGTGCCGTATCCGCCTGTACGGCCTCCGGATTCACTCCGGGGCCACCTGCAACATCTATTATTAGGTGTGCATACATGCCGCATACTATCTGGTACCCATATTCTTTGTAATAGACAAAAGAGTTACCAGGGGGCCCCTTTTTTGACTCCTTCAATGCGGCAACAGCGGCTTCCAGCTGGGCCTTGCACTCGTCTAGCTCTTGAGACAATTGGGAATTCTTCTCTGTAAGAACCTGCACAAATAATGATCCTTAAATCAGTTGCGTCAACTGTTTCAGGTCTCAGGAGCTACTGATACATATGATCGTCTAATTTGCTTACCCGTATATCCCTTACATACTGGTCCGTGGCTCTGGCTAGACCATTTTGAGCAGCACGGATGTACGCATCTCTGGAATTGAAGGCATCAAATGCCTCTAGTGAGAAACAAGCGTTACGGAGTATGGCCCAGCGACGCCTATGATTCATGGCGCTCTCCAGTTCTGAATTTGTAGTGGATAATCTATCTGAATCCTCTGTAGAAGGAGGATCTGGCGTCCGCCCCATTTTGGCTTCCACCTCTATGTCCGGGACTGGAGCCCGACTGGTGAAGGTGTGATCGGCAGCCTCTCCAGATATAGTCCGGCGAGCGTTTTTTCTATTAAAGAAACATGGACGTCATTACATTTTGAGAAAAACGACAACCACGGAGCGAGGTTTTGTGTCATACCTCTGTGCCAGCATCTCCATCCTGACCACCTTCCTTTTTGGCCTACCCGGCTTCGGTGCCTCTTGTTGGCGAGTTGCTATGGGTTCGGCATGGCGTCCCAAATGCCTTCCCTGTAAAACACCGTATGTGTACGGTAGGTGAAGTGTCTAAAAGGGGGTCCTATTTTTGGAGCTAGGATTTTGTTTTTTCTTACGTGCGACGCAGGGAGCAGTCCGGGATAGCCGGCCGTTATGGCCACCATGGCGTCATTGCAGCTCAATTGATAGAATTGCCTGTCTATCAGCTCCACGAATATGTCGGATCCTCTTCGAGTCCGGGACCGAGGGCCCGTCCAGGGTCCTCTGGTTGTGGAGATGGGCTGTTGATCTCCCTTACAGCTTTTCGCAGTTCCTGCCGTAAAATGGCAAGGTGAGTACCTACGACGAAGAATGCAGGAATAATGCGAGTAAAAAGGTACAACTCACCCAGCTTGGAGGGTTGTACATGAAGAATCCATCCCGTGGCTTGATACAGATGAACTCCTATTCCTCTCCCTTGAACAGCTCGGATAGAATTTTTGCTAAACCAGTAGCGGAGTCCAGTCCCTTACGCCCGCAGCGGGTGGCATCATCTTCCCCGTTAAAACACCACAGGGGGTGCCCTCGATATTGAAGTGGCTGCACTCCCCGCATTATGAATATTGACATAACCTTGACTATTGTCAATCCTGATTGAGTCAGCGCTTTAATCTGGTTCATCAGGTAAAGGACTTCTCCGTTGTCTTCCTGCTGGGGGCTCCGTGGGTGCCAGCTTCGGCATTTCTTCAGAGGAGCATTGTTGAACTCAGGAAGATCCTGCCGAACAGGGTCTGGAAGGGGAATGTCCTCCATATAAAACCACTCGGAAGGCCAGTCTTCGGACGTCTTCTTCAGAGTGCCGGATAGGTATCCGGTCTCTGTGATGCGCCATATTTCGGCTCCTCCCACCTAATAAAGTGACCCCTTCTGTGTGCGGGGCACAAGGCAAAATAACCTCTTCCACAACTCGAAATGAGCTTCGCAGCCCAAAAACAGCTCACAAAGGGCAACGTAACCGGCGATGTGTAGTATGGAAGCTGGGGTGAAATTATTCAGTTGGAGGACGTAGAACTCTAGGAGCCCGCGGAGGAATGGATGGATTGGAAATCCGAGTCCCCTTAGTAAGTAAGGGACGAGTCATACCCGCTCCCCCTTAGAGGGGCTGGGGAAGCTCTCCGCTTGCTCCCCTCCATTATAAGTGGCGAGCCCTGCTCGGACGGAGACCATATACGCTGGAGGGAGAAATCCCTGAGTCTGCAGCTCTACTAATCGGCTGTGCGGGATGGAACACCTCTCCCAATCACTGGGCTTAGGGATACGGGGGCGGGAGGAGGAGCTACGGTGGTCGGCCATGTTGGAATGGATTTTTTCCGAGCGCGCTCCGATGGATTCTCACCGTGGGAGGATGGTATGGATTGGATCTAAGAATCCCCATCCCTTTAATAGACCATTTATTTACCTGGCTAGGGGGGGGAATGTAAAAACGCCCTAGCTCCTCGCATTCGCTGCACGCGTCGAAGATGGCCCTTATTGGGCACAGAAGCCAAGAAGTCCAACATTTATGGGAGCCGGACACTACTTTACAGATATTAAAGATTTGGAGAAGAACCCGCCTTGCAATGCCAAAGACAATACTGCGTGCTGGACTCATCGTCATTGAAGCCTGTTTCAGGGGCTACTGAGAGAGTCCTGCATTAGGGGTCTCTGAACAGCCAGACTATATCCTTTGGCCGGACTGTCCGACTATGAAGATACAAGATTGAACACTTCGTCTCATGTCCGGATGGGACTCTACTTGACGTGGAAGGCAAGCTAGGCAATACGGATATGCATATCTCCTCCTTTGTAACCGACCTTGTGTAACTCTAGCCCTCTCCGGTGTCTATATAAACCGAAGGGTTTAGGTCCATAGGACAACATACAATCATACCATAGGCTAGCTTCTAGGGTTTAGCCTCTTTGATCTCGTGGTAGATCAACTCTTGTAATACTCATATCATCAAGAACAATCAAGCAGGATGTAGGGTAGTACCTCCATCAAGAGGGCCCGAACCTGGGTAAACATCGTGTCCCCTGCCTCCTGTTACCATCCACCTCAGACACACAGTTCGGGACCCCCTACCCAAGATCCGCTGGTTTTGACACCAACAGTTAGATTGACAATAAATGCACTAGGTGAACTAGCTCCAATTAGCACCTCCTGGGATGGATAGTTTTTTGGGTGGGTTATAGTTGCAACTAGCTGAAACTAGCCCTCATGTTTAGATATACTTTAGGCCTATTTGAGCTTGAACTAGCTCAAACTAATTGTAACCCATGGATAGAGCAGCAGTTAATCAGCCGATAATTTGTAAGAATGCACTAAACTCCTTCCGGCCCATAATATAAGATGTTAATTCATCTAATATGTGAGCATATTGGATGTTATAAGGTATTATAAAAGATTGTTGTACTACATCATCGTGCAATTGCTGTTTAGCTTCTAATATTAACTTGGTGCTTTTAGGTACATATGAGATATCGATGAACCAGCATTAAGTCAGGAAGCTGATAAAGATTGTTAGTAAAATAGGTCCAAAGATATCAATTAAACTATTTGTTTACACTTTATCCAAGACAACAGCGAACTGCATGATGGTAAGTAAGAAATCTGCATCCTTCTTTTTTCTGCCCATAATGAGTTGTGTTAGATGACAATGTATGAAACTTTTTCCTTTGCAGAAGTTGTGAAAGCAGTTTACTCAATATTACCTCTGAAACTACATGATTGGTGGGCATGCAATTGTTAATGTATTTCTACCAGAACATGACGATTATCTAGATGTTTTCATGAAAACCATGAAGGATGGGCGGTCGGGCATCACAAGGGGTTGGACAAGAGTCGTGTGTGCCTTCTGCATGGAGGAGGGCACAATATGGGCATTCCGGTTCACCTTGTTCAGCAACCAGAAAGTATTTAGCCTCTTTCTTTACCGTCTTTAATAGTACAAGTATACAACTGTGGTTCATCATTCTTCATTTGGTTGTTACGTAATTCTTGAACATATGTACCTATGAATCGAATAATGCATTGGTTGTTTGACCCTGATGGATATGAATAAAATTATAGCATACATTCAAATTCAAACTCAAATCCGGTACAATTTGAAATAGCAGCAATTAAATTACAGTGAAATTACGCTCTCTAGGTCGTTATGGCACACACGGTTGGTAAAACACAAACGTTTGCAATATACACCATAATCCGAGATGGTTCACAGAGTAAACATGTGCAAGCGTGCACACATTTGCCATTTGCAAAGCATATGCGATGTCAGATAATATCACAAACGGTGCTGGCAAAGTAAACGTTTGTGTTAGTTGCCTTATCGTACACGATTCGCAACCATGAACTATTTGTGATGAAGTATGCATCGTAAATGTTGCACCATAGAATAGCGTGTGTGATAGTTGTCATGTACGATGATGTTACGACGGTCCGATGTTTCATAATCCTGTCCAACACTCGTACGACGATTAGCTAATCTTCTTAATTAGTTATCGCATACGGTTTGGGAAAAGGGAATGTGTGTGATTGTATGCTTATTATACATATTGTATAATAGTGAACGGTTTGTGATGGGCCGCGCATCGTAAACGTAGCACCACAAAATACTGACTGCGATGGCAATGCGAGCACAAATGTGTAGGAGTACTGTATGGTCCCTATCCCCGACGGTTTCTGGGTCGTGTGGGAAGGACCCCCCTATCGCCGACACTCACTAGGCACCGGTTCCAAATGTCGTTGCGGAAAGGGGCTAAAAATCGTTTATATATCACCGACGCACACCAGTGTAAGCACCCTTAGAAGCAAATTCTTCAATTTATTGAACATCATAGTAGTTATAAACACCCTTAGCATACGAATATACGATTCCATTATCACTAAAATCACATTGGTAGGGAAGGTGTTTCTTAGGGTCTTCAGAACAACAAGTAAAATCATATATTTCACATAAATTCCAAGCATAGCATTGAAAAGGATGAATTGGATCCAGTAAAAGTTTCTCTTTTTGAGATAAGTGATGTCCCACATAACAAGCATGCTCATCTAAAGATTTTCCCTGAAGTAAGCTAGTTGGGGTTTCAGCACGAGCGCATTGGGATCGAAGATGATCCAAGTAGAAAGCTTCAGTAGTATGATAGATTTTGGGTGGTTCTTCAACCATTTATTTAGTAGGTAAAACTAAATTTTTTGGTCTTTTGCGTTTCCTACCCATAACTAAAGATAGAAAACAACTTAGAACAACAAATAAAATCTACCTAGTGATAAAGCAAACAAGCACACACGAGAATATTCACCCCACGCTATTGCTCCCCGGCAACGGCGCCAGAAAAAGGTCTTGATAACCCACAAGTATAGGTGATCAATTGTAGCCTTTCTTGATAAGTAAGAGTGTCGAACCCAGAGAGGAGCTAAAGGTAGAACAAATATTCCCTCAAGTTCTATGGACCACCGATACAACTCTATGAACGCTTAATGTTCGCTTTACCTAGAACAAGTATGAAACTAGACGTACTTTGTAGGTGTTGTAGGATAGGTTTGCAAGATAATAAAGAGCACGTAAATAAAATCTAGGGGCTGTTTAGATAATAACGCAACTAAGTTAGCTTTAGTAGAGTGCTTTTTTTCACGAGAAAGTTATTTGTCCCAAGGTAATCAATAACTAGACCTGTAATCATTATTGCAATTTATATGAGGGAGAAGCATAAGTAACATAGTTTCTCTTCTTGGATCATATGCACTTATGATTGGAACTTTAGCAAGCATCCGCAACTACTAAAGATCATTCAGGTAAAACCCAACCATAGCATTAAAGTATCAAGTCCTCTTTATTCCCATACACCATGACCCACTTATCCGTGTTTGTGTTTCTATCACTCACAAAAGGCAGCCAATAAGCAAACCATGAACATATTGAAAACCCTATAGCGGGGATCCCTCATGCTTGCTTGACATGGAGAGCACCATAGGACAACGCCAATAATAAATCATGCCACTCAAACCAATCACGATCATCAATCAACCCATAGGACAAAACAGATCTACTCAAACATCATAGGATAGCCCACTACTAGGGAAAAGCCTATACACAGAATTTTACTAGTAGCGCTGTACAAAATCACGCGCTGCTGCTACTTAGTAGCAGCGCGCGTGAATAAACCGCGCTACTGCTATGACTTTAGCACTAGCGCGTACTAGCAAAAAGCGCTGCTGCTACGTTCGAACTGGGCGCACATGGCTAGCCCAACCTAGCAGTAGCGCGTATAATGGCCCAGCGCTACTGCTAATCTCCTTAGCTACAGCGCGCTTACGTGTAAAGCGCTGCTGCTAACGGAAATAAAATAAAGTGAAATACAAGTAGAAAAGTAAATGAAAATGAAAGAAATAGAAAAAGGAGAAAGGGAAAAAATAAAATGTAAATAAAAATAAAAGAAAAAAGGGAAAAAAAGGAGAAAGGAATAGCAGTAGCGGGTTTCAGTAAACGCGCTATAGCTAACTTAGCTATAGCGCGTTTCCGGAAACGCGCTACTGTTACGTTTGACTTAAACAGCAGTTTCCCCCCACCCCGCCCCCCGGCCATCAATTCTTCCCCAAATCGTCCCTCGCCCTCGCCGCCATCTCCTCACCGCCGCCGCTCGAGGCCGCCCTCAGCCTCACCGCCGCCGCTCGAGGCCGCCCTCAGCCTCACCGCCGCCGCCCGAGGCCGCCCTCAGCCTCACAGCCGCCGCCCAAGGCCGCCCTCCACGTCACCGTCGGCGCCCCCCACCTCATCGCCGCCCGAGCCCGCCCAGGACCGCCCTTGCCCGTGCCCGAGCCCGCCCTCTCCGCCCCCGCCTCCGTCACCGAGCACCTCCCAGCCACCGTCTCTCCCCTCTCTGTAAGTCCCCCACCCCTCCCCCTCACTCATCTCTCTCTGTATTTTAGAGAAAAAAATAAATGTTAATTAGATGTTTTTCAGTTAGGGCACTAGAGTTTTGCTAGGTTAATTAGGTTAGTAGTGCTGCTAGTAGTATTGGTACATTAGGTTAATTAGGTGATGTTAAATGAATAACCTAAATGAATGAAATTAGTAGTTAACTGAATTTTTTTCCTTTCATCATTATAGAGCACTAAAGTTAACTGAATTCTGTTCTATTAGTAGTTAAATGAATTTTCTTCTACACTGTTTGCACATGTGGTTGCTCGTGTATATTTGGACACTGTTTGCAGGGAATGATGCTTAGTGGCCTATGTTTTGCCGGAATGTTGATTCATTTCTTTTCCGGCAAATTTTAGGTTCTCGATTTGTCCACTTTTTAGCAAAGTTCATGCCGAAATTTTCCATGAATTTCGGCATGACTTGTGCTACTAACTAGGACATATCGAGTGCCCGTGATTTGCTGCACCAGGAAGGAGTCAACATTCCTGCAAAACAATAGGCCTTTTTTATGTCATTATTCATTTTATTAGGTCTAGAATTAATTAACTAGATTTAATCATAGCAATGAGGAAGGACAGGGTTCTGGTGATTGTGATGACGCCTACCGGGCGGCAGACGAATTTTTTAGCCTTACCGATGATCAACCGATGTTATTGCTGGGCCCACCGGTGGCATAAGGGACTGAGACCGACACGCAGATCGGTGCTAAGACTGAGACCGGCGCTCAGACTCAGACCGGCATCGAGACCGGCGCTGAGACTGAGACCGGCGCTGCCTCGGGGAGCGGAGCCGGTGTAGAACCGAAAGCAAAGAGGCAACGGGTTCCTAACAAACTCAGGACTACTAGAGTGGTGGTCACGGAGGTGGACGACGGCAATTTTGAGCCAACGGCGCCCGAGGAAGCGCGTCGATGCTACGGCAATCAAATAGGCTGCATCGTACGGTTCATGTTCTCAAAGTGATAGCTCTTCTCACGTATATCATTGTTTAGATGGATGACGATGTATTTGCATATCATTCGAGACTTGTATCGCTATTTTCGAGATGATGACGAGAGACCACTTTGTGTTGGATGATGATTATGATGATGACATGATTTGATGAGACTAATTGTATGTATATGCTATGATTACATTTGTATGTGTATGATATGCTAAAGATTATTGTATAAAGCCTATTCAAATACAAAACAAATACAAAACAAATATGCAGGAAAAAAACTAATAAATAAACTAGTAGTAGCGAGGGGGGAAATTTAGTAGTAGCGCCGCATTGTTAGTAGCACGTCCCAGCAAACAACGCTGCAGATAATATCAGTAGCGCCCTTTCCCAAAGAGCGCTAAAGCTATTCATGTATAGCAGTAGCGTGGGACAACCGGCACTACTGCTATACGTTAGCTGTAGCGCCTTATTAGTAGCACCGGTGCCCGCGCTACTGAGAGGCCCAAAACCCTCGCTGCTGGTAGGCTTTTCCCTAGTAGTGGCCATACATCATTGGGAAATAATATGTAGATTTGAGCACCATGTTTAAGTAAATATTACAGCGGGGAGAAGGGGTGTTACACCGCTGCATAGAGGGGGAGAGAGTTGTTGATGACCGCGGTGAAGTTGTTGGTCTAGATCGCCGCTACGATGATGGATGCCACCAGGAGAGAGGGGGAGAGAGGTCCCCTCCTTCTTCTTCTTCCTTGACCTTCCCCCGAGATTGGAGAAGGGTTTCCCCTCTGGTCCATGACCTCTATGGCGGCGGAGGGGAGAGAGCCCCACTAAGATTGGATATCTCTCTCTGTTTCCTTCTTTTTCTGCGCTCCCTGTTTCTGGCCTTTAACCATTTCTTAAATTCCCGGAGATCCGTAACTCCGATTGGGCTGAAATTTTAACACGATTTTTATCCTGATATTATCTTTATTATGTTAGAAGAAGGGCACCAACCGCCTTACGGAGTGGGCACAAGGACCAGGGGCCCGACATACCCCCTGGGGCGCGCCCTCCATCCTTGTGGGCCCCTCGGGCATCGTCTCGCGTTGATTGTTTTTCCCAAAAATCACATATATTCCAAAAAAATCTATGTAAGTTTTTATCCCGTATGGACTCCATTTGATATGGATTTTCTGCAAAACAAGAAACATGCAACAAACATGAACTGGCAGTGGGCACTGGATCAATATGTTAGTCCAAAAAATAGTATAAAGAGTTAAATGCACTGAAGGTCCTAAAAGTTTCGTCGGGGTGTCACTTTAGTCCTAATTCTTCCAAAATGCATCTTTAGGTCCTAATTCTTTAGTAAGTGGTTCATGTGAGGTCCTTTTTTCACGATCGCTCGTTGACCTGCCCGCGTGGCGCATTGACCCATGCCACGTCGACAAAGGACCCAACCGCCAGGAGAAAAAAAATACACTAGAGGTCCTAATAGTTTCTGGGCAGTATCACTTTAGTCCTACTTCTTTCAAAATGCACGTTTAGATCATAATTCTATAGTAAGTGGTTCACGCGAGGTCCTTTTTGCACGAACTTTTGCTGACCTGCTTGCGTGACGCATTGACCCATGCCATGTCAACTTAGAGGCCGTCGTCGTTGCTATTTTTTTTACAGAAAGCCCCTTGTAATCCCCCCTCTTAACACTTCCCAACCCCTCACCATCGCCATGGCTGGGGCAGCAATCTCCTCGGCATGGAAGCGGGTGATGAAGAGGAGCGTTGTAGCAGCATCGGCCGCGCTGCCTCCTCCACAAGCTCCTACTGCCTAACCCCAAATCGAAGCAAGCAGTTTGAGGAACTTAACAAAACAGTGCAAATCGAACTAAATTAATGCCTACAACTAGTGATTGTGGTGGAGTAGAGGAAATCACATAGCTACGGGACGATAGCGGTGAAAAAATTAGGATTCTTTGCAATGTTCCACATCTGCTAGTGAACCTAAATTGACGTGGCATGGGTCAATGCTCAACCAAGCAGGTCTGCAAATGATCGTGCGAAAAAGGACCTCGTGTGAACCACTTACTATAGAATTAGGACCTAAACGTGCATTTTGATAGAAGTAGGACTAAAGTGACACTGCCCAGAAACTTTTAGGACCACCAATATATTTTTCTCGCCAGCCGGTTGGGCCCTCTATCGACGTGGCATGGGTCAACATGCCACGCGGGCAGGTCAACGAGCGCTCGTGAAAAAGGACCTCGGGTGAACCACTTACTAAAGAATTAGGACCTAAAGGTGCAGTTTGTAAGAATTAGGACTAAAGTGACACACCGATGAAATGTTTAGGACCTCTAGTGCATTTAACTCTAGTATAAAAGTTGCCAAAAGTATGTAAAAGTTGTAGAATATTGGCATGGAACAATCAAAAGTTATAGATACAAAGGAGACGTATCAGCTCACCAGCCAGAACGATGGCACGCAGCACAGGAATGGCTGGCCGGATGCGCGGCCGGACGCCGGGCAGGGCGCGCGGGAGGAGCCCGGAGGGCTGCAGGAGATCGGGCGAGGCGTAGGCGCGATGCTCTGTTCCTCTTCGTCGTGGCGGAGCAGGAGTAGGACGGAGAGGAAAGTGTGGAGATGGGGCTCATTCATGGCAGAGGGTTAGGGTTAGATAGGGGGGCGGGTGGACCTTGCTGGATCTTGGGCCAGCCGGCCTAAGGCTGCAGGTGGGCTCTCTTCTGTTGCCGCTTAATTCTTCTCTCTATTTCAAAGAAACAGAAATGTTGGGACCCCGATCCTAAGTCACACCGATCTAGCATGTAACACTTCATATCACTTTGCGGCCTCACGCACGGTATTCGCACGGGTGCCACCTTACCTGGCCCGGGACCGTTTGCGCCTTTCGGCTCACGTATATGATAGTGTCGCTAGCATCCATATGACAGAGAACCCAGGCCGACATGACTAGTCGTGAACCCAAAGTGGCACTAACTTACAGGGACAGGCATACATGAATCAACCCCGAGCATGTTGGTCAACAGCGTATGAATCCGGGCTGTAGCACTGGGCTAACAGGACTCCGGGAACCCGGGCTATAGCAGGCTAGGCAGGACTCCGGATGTCACCGCGTGACATTTCCCCGAAGGGACAGACACAGGAATGAAGTGAATCACATGCCGGCCAGTCAAATGTTTCAGAGCAGTAGTGCTGGGCTAGCAGGACTCCGGTGAACTGGGCTGTAGCGGACTACTATGGCTCATGGAAGCACTAGACTGCATTTCCCCATAAGAGAGGCTACCAGAGGTAAACAACTAGATTGTCGGATCCCACACATAGCAATACACGTTACACGTATGCATGACATGCAGGTATGTGCGGTACAACATGGCATCACAACATAACTCAAACTCATATAGATAAAGGCCCAGAAGAGCCACATAGTATTCAATACAAACAGGGGCCTCATGACCCATCATTCAGAGCATACAAGCAACAAAAGCATTACATGTCTGAGTACAGACAACTACAAAAGGAAAATACTAAGAAGCCTGACTATGCACGACCCTCCCAAGGGTACAAGATCATAGCTGGGATACAAGCTACTCGTCAAAGTCACTAGTGTAACAAACTGCAAAACATAAATAAGCAAATGTTAGTACAAAGGTACTCAGCAAGTCTTACATTAGAACTATCTACATATGCAACATTATCAACAAAAGGGGGGTGGTGGAGTTTTAACAGCAGCAAGCCAGCTTTGACTTAGTGGCTAACCTATACTACGAGTATCAGAAACTTCTTTGAGGTAAGAAGACCCACACGAGTCCACATATTCACCATATCAACACTCCACTATGGATCCGTTCACGTCTCCCTACGAGAAGGCCATCCATATCACTCACGCTTATCTTGCGGATTTTAGAGTATCCACTTCAAGTTGTCTATGTACTACATAAGTTCTCCAAGTTTCCATATCCGAGGAAAAACGGCTATTCGAATAGATAATATTGACCCTGCAGGGGTGTACTTCTTCACACACACTCTCGCCACTTATAGCCCTGTATACATCATGTACCTCGGCAACCTTCAAGCGGAAGCCGGGCGAGGGAGTCGGCCACGACCTGACTAACCACACAAGTCTCTAGTCCAGGTTTATCGCCTATTCGGGTTCCATCCGCAAGGAGATCCGGCCGGGGTGTCGCTCACGGCCCCAAACGATGTGTGCAGGGTTCCCAAGCCCACCATCCGGGTGCCACTTGGTACACTGTGCCATGGTGCCTAGTCTGTCCCAAGTCCGTCCCGTCGGACACCACCTGGTAGACAAGTAGCACTACCTACAAATGCCAGAAACTAGTTGCAACTCCTGGACAGAGATCAAGTGGATTAATAAGCCGAGAGGGGCCGGATAACCGGAACCCAATGTGTGGTAGTAACTGGACTTGGATAACATACACAGAACTCATTGCTTAAGGACGGTTCCAATGAGACAACCCACCAAGTACTCCTACATGGCCTCTCATCGCCACCTTTACCAAAATGTGTTCACACACTTAGCCTTTACCGGTAGGACATGTTCACCACTCCGATTCATTCCCGATGAATCAGACCTAACACAACTCTAAGCATAGTTGGCATAAAGAAAACAAGCATGGATGAGCAGGCACATCAAGGCTCAAGCAACTCCTACTCATGCTAGTGGGTTTCAACTATTTAATATGGCAATGACAGGTCATGCAGAGGAATGGGTTCAGCTACCGCAGCAGAAAGTAGCAGTTTGAATCGTTGTTGTCCTAATGCAGTATAAGGATCAGGAGCGAGAGAGTGGGATTTATCAAAATGCTCAAGGGGGGTTTCTTGCCTGATAGATCCACGAAGAAGCACTACTCCTCAGACAGGTACTCGGGACACCTTCCGGAGTAGAACCTATCGAGAAGGGACGGTGCCGGCAATCAATAAACAACCATATGCAACAATATGATGCATGAAGATGACATGTCAAAGATGCTATGATTTTCCCTAATGCATCTAGCATCAATTTGGTTGAAGTCCATATGAACCAAGGGTTCATATGCAAACCCCAAATTAAATATATAACATGCCATTATTACGTTTTCACTTATACAGCACATTTATGTTGGTTTTTCATGCATGAAACTGGCATAAATGGATTCCTTGCATTTTTTTCTGATGATTTTTCATATATAAATTATTTCATTCTGAGCTACGATTTAATTTCTATGATTTTTAGAAGTTTTAACTATTTTCTGGAATTTTCTGAATTATTTAAAATCTAGAAAATCAATTACTGCGTCAGCGTGATGTCACAGAGGCGTCAGCAGGGCTGACCAAGTCAAACCTGACGTGTGGGGGCTACACGTCAGTGACACTGCGGTTAACCCCGGGTCAAACCCGCACTCACCAGGGTTTGACTTGGCCCTGGGGCCGACTGTCAGTTTCAAGGGGGAATTAGAATGTGGGATTAGTGCTAATTAAGCTACCACGTCAGCCTCGCCGGAGTTCGGCTGCCGACGACCAAACCGCGTGGCGGTGCTTCGCCGGAACGCGCTACAGGCGGCGGAAGAGCGCGCGGGGACTACCAATTGATAGCGCGCGCTCGACCGCATCCACCTGGGCATAGGGGATGTCGCGGGGACGGCGGAGCTCGCCAGAGCAGGGCTCGTGGCGGCGGCCGGAGCTCGGCTATGCGCGGGTGGGGTGCTGCAGCTCGAGGCGAGCGAACGGGGGGGTGCTAGGCAGCACCTAAAGGGCAACAGGAGCCCGCCGGAGCAAATAGCAGGAGCGGAAGGGCTCAGGGGCACGCAGCTCGCCGGCCATGGCGAACGGTTGCATCGGGTGCTCGCGGGGCAGCGGCTATGGGGTGAAAACGACGACGTGGTTAAGGGGGGAAGGACCGGGAGCTCACGGGGATCACGCAGAGGAGGCCAGCGGGCTCGAGGAAGGCCCGGAGTGAGCGGGGCGGCGAGGCGAATCTCCGGCGACCCGAGGAGGATGAAGGGGTCGGGGATGATGCTTCGAGGCGTCCAGCGCCGCGTGGCCCGGCGGAGAGGACTAGGGCGACAAGGCGGATCTCGTAGGCACGTCGGAGAGGGGAGGGGAAGGTAGTGGTCGCGGTGGCGCACGGCCGTGCTCTCCGATGCGCTCGGGACAGAGGGGAAGAGCGAGGCAGAGGATGGGGAGGATCTCGGGGAAGAATGGAGAGAGACCAGGGGGGCTCGGTGGAGCTCTCGGGGGTGGACAGCGCCGAGGAGGGAGAGGAGGCAGCAAGCAGCTGCCTGGCGGGCATGCACGCTCGTCGTGCTCCCTTTCGCCGCTGCCTCCTGGCGAGGGAGACGACTGGCAACGGCCAGTTGGGCCGGGCCACTTCTGGGCCGTGGTGGGGCACCAGGTAAGTCAGGTAAATTCCTTTTCGTATTTTCTTTTTCTATTTCTGACATCTGTTTTGTATCCAAAAGAAATGTTAAAGCACTTTCATAAATGCTGAAAATATTTGTGGCATCTAGATATAATATTCCAGATGCCCTTACCAATTCCCAACATTTTTGGAGCCATTAAAATATTTATATAATTTAAACAACTCCAAATCAAATATTTATGCATTGATTCAAAAATCCAAAATGTGTAGCAAAAATGTGCACCACTTCTGGTTGTTGTTCCCAACATTATCCAAATAGCATGAACATTTTTGAATAGCATTTTGGGTTCATTGAAAATCCATTTTAAAGTTGAACCTATTTGAATTTGCTTTGGTGCTAGGGTTTGAAACATCCCCATTTCAATTTCATTTGAAATTTAAACATGATGCACAAAGCAAGCCTAGGACCATACCAGAACTAGGGATGTGACAACTCGCCCCCACTTGAAAAAATCTCGTCCCGAGATTCAGGAGTTGGCGGAAAGAAAGCGGGGTACTCAAGTCGAAGACGATCTTCTCGCTCCCAAGTAGCTTCTCTTTCGGCATGATGAGACCACTGAACCTTGAGAAACTTGATGTTATGACGTCGAGTGACACGCTCTTCTTGATCCAGAATACGAATGGGGTACTCTCGATAAGTGAGGTTATCTTGGAGATCAAGCATTTCGTGGTCCACTCCGCGGATGGGATCCGAGAAGCAATGCCTGAGTTGAGAGACGTTGAAGACATCATGAACTCGAGAAAGATGTGGGGGTAGTTCCAACTGGTAGGCAACCTCTCCTCGTTTAGCGAGAATGCGAAAAGGATCGATGTAACGAGGAGCCAACTTGCCCTTGATACCGAAATGATGGGTACACTTCAAAGGAGTAACCCGAAGGTAAGCCTTGTCGCCAACTTCATAAGCCACTTCCTTATGACGACGGTCGTACTGGCTCTTTTGACGAGATTGGGCTGTTTTCAAATTCCCACGAATGATGCGAACTTGCCCTTCTGCCTCCTGGATCATATCCGGTCCAAAGAGTTGTTTTTCACCGGTTTCTGACCAGTTCAAAGGTGTTCGACATCTTCGTCCATACAGAATCTCGAAGGGTGCTTTCTTAAAATTGGATTGGTAGCTATTGTTATAAGCAAACTCGGCAAAGGGAAGACATTTCTCCCAATCCATACCAAATGAGATAACGCAAGCTCTAAGCATGTCTTTGAGAATTTGGTTGACCCTTTCCACCTGACCACTTGACTGAGGGTGGAAAGCGGTACTGAAAGAAAGATGGGTGCCCATGGCATTCTGGAAGCTTTCCCAGAAATGAGAGGTGAAAAGACTGCCACGGTCTGAATTGATCTCTAGTGGAACACCATGGAGTGACACTATTCGGGAGATATATAAGTCAGTGAGCTGACTAGCAGTGATACTCTCTTGAACAGGTAGGAAGTGAGGCACTTTGGAGAGATGATCAATGACTACGAAGATAGCATTATTTCCTTTCTTGGTCCTGGGAAAGTCGGTGATGAAGTCCATACCAACTTTGTCCCATTTCCACTCGGGAATAGCTAAAGGTTGAAGGGTGCCAGCAGGTCTTTGATGCTCTGCCTTAACGCGACGACAAACGTCACAGTTGGAAATATACTGAGCGATTTCTCTCTTCATCCTAGTCCACCAGAACCTCTGGCGTAGGTCCTGATACATCTTTGTACTATCAGGATGAATCGTGAGAGGGGATTCATGGGCCTCCTTAAGGATCAGTTGCTGCATCTGTTGACATTTGGGAACCACCAAACGGTTTCCAAAGTAAACAACACCTCGTTCATCCATAGAGAAACAGCCAGCAACTCCCTTGGAAATATTCTTCTTGATCCGGGAGATTCCCGTATCATGCTTTTGAGCCTCTATGATCTGATCCGTAAGGGTAGGTTTCGCCACCAAGGTAGAAAGAGAACCACGAGGAGCTATGTGAAGGTTAAGCTTACAGAATTCCTCATGGAGGGGTGGTTGACATTGTTGCAACATGAGGTTGTTGCAATAGGATTTACGACTTAAAGCATCAGCCATGACATTGGCTTTGCCTGGGGTGTAGGTGATTCCTAAGTCATAATCCGAGATCAACTCCAACCAACGTCTCTGTCTGAGATTCAGATCCGGTTGGGTGAAGATATACTTGAGACTTTGATGGTCAGTGTAAATTTCGCAACGGTTACCAAGAAGGTAATGTCACCATGTCTTAAGTGCATAGACTACGGCTGCAAGCTCCAGATCATGTGTAGGATAATTTTCCTCATGTGGATGCAACTGTCGAGATGCATAGGCAATCACATGACGATCCTGCATAAGAATGCAACCTAGTCCTTGACGCGAAGCGTCGCAATAGATAACAAATTCTTTAGTGAAATCCGGTGGCACGAGTATGGGCATAGTAGTCAGGCGTCTTTTCAGTTCCTGAAAACTGTGCTCACACTGTGGGGTCCACTCAAACCTTTTATCTTTCTTGAGAAGCTCCATGAGGGGTTTGGCCACTTTGGAGAAGTTTTCAACGAAGCGGCGACAATAACTGGCTAGACCAAGGAAACTCCTAACTTGTTTGACTGTTTCAGGTGGAGTCCAATCGAGAACGGCTTTGACTCTCTCGGGATTGACAGCAATGCCCTTACCGGAGATCACGTGGCCTAGATAGGTCACTTCTGGCAACCAAAATTCACACTTGGAGAACTTGGCATAAAGGCGGTGCTCTCTGAGTTTTTCTAACACAAGCCTAAGATGTTCGGCATGCTCTTCCTCATTCTTCGAGTAAATAAGAATATCATCGAGATAAACCACAATGAACTTATCTAAGTACTCCATAAAGATCGAGTTCATCAAGCGGGAGAAAGTAGCTGGAGCATTGGTTAGGCCGAAAGACATCACGGTGTACTCGTATTGACCATAACGAGTGACAAAGGCCGTTTTGGGGATGTCCCCGTTTCTGATTTTGATTTGGTGGTAGCCTAACCTCAAATCCATCTTGGAAAAGACTGAGGATCCAGCGAGCTGATCATACAGGTCGTTGATCCTGGTTAGCGGATACTTGTTCTTTATCGTGACCAAATTAACGGAACGATAATCTACAACCATCCGATCCGTACCATCCTTCTTCTTGACGAAGAGGACAGGACAAGCCCAAGGAGAAGAACTGGGACGGATGAAACCCTTTTGCAAGGACTCATCAAGCTGTTTCTTAAGCTCGGCTAATTCCAAAGGTGCCATCTTGTATGGTCTCCTAGAGATTGGAACGGTTCCTGGGATAAGTTCTATGGCAAACTCTACATCTCTGTCAGGTGGGACACCTAGCAGTTCTTCTGGAAAGACATCCGGGAAGTCACGGACTACCGGAATATCTTCAAGGTCTGGAAGAGGACTGGCATTAAGAGAATAGAGTTGACGCCTTGCAAGTCTAGTGGAGACAGTGACTATTTTGCTAGATGGATGTGTAAGTTGAACAGATCTGGTGTAACAATCGATCTTGGCATGATGAGCTGTCATCCAGTCCATACCCAAGATGATGTTAATATATGAGGACTTGAGAGATATCAAAGAAGCAAGGAATACCGGTCTGTCAACAAGAATTTCATTACCATGGCTTACCTTGGAGGTTTGCCATTTGGAACCAGGAGTCTGGATTATTAGTGGAGTTGGCATATCACAAAATGACATGTCGTGCAACCGAGCGTAACCTTCGGATATGAAGGAGTGGGATGCTCCAGTATCAAACAGAACTGAAGCTGGGTGACAATTGACAAGAAGCGTACCCAGTACGACGTCGGGATCATCTTAAGCTTTTGTAGCTAAGACATGGTGCACACATGCTCGTTCAATGGAGGCTGGTTTGGTACTGATCATCTTGACTGATGTCTTTTCACGGCCAACAGACCTCTCAGACTGGGGTGGATTATAACTGGACTGAGGGCAGTCGCGTGCGTAGTGTCCTGGTTCTCCGCAGGTGAAGAAAGTTCCTGAGGTAGGACGTGGACCTACATTGGCAAGTGGTCCACTAATAGGCCTGGGTGGAGCATGTTGCTGAGTTGGGTGAGGCGCCACATCGGATGGCCTCGGTGCATATCCAGGTGGAAGAGCTGAGTTCGGAAGCCAAATCCATCGGTTCTGAGAGCCAGAGCGGGAGGAAGAACCCAGATCATGGTTGTGCTTATGAGACTCCTCGTAAGTGAGCTGAGCTGTCTCTGCATTAATGGCCTTGTTCACAAGAGCCTGGAAAGTATCACAATGATGCAGGTGGAGATCACGACGCAACTTAGGGTTGAGACCCTTCCGGAACCTAGCCTGCTTCTTAGCGTCCGTGGACACTTCTTCTGTGGCATAGCGGGCGAGGCTTCCAAACTCTCTACTGTAAGCATCAACAGGCAGCTTACCCTGGGTAAAACTACAGAACTCTTCCCTCTTGCGGTCAATGAGAGCCTGAGGAATGTGGTGCTCACGAAAAGCCTCGGTGAAATCCTCCCACGTAGGAATCTGGCCAGCTGGAAGCATAGCCTCATAGCTCTGCCACCAATTACTAGCAGGACCTTCTAGGTGATAGGTAGCATAGGTGACCTTGTCACCTTCAGCCATGTTCGCAGAAAGCAACTTGTGAGTGATGCTCCGGAGCCAGTCATCCGCATCGAGTGGCTCAATGGAATGATGGAAGGTGGGTGGTTTCAAACCAATGAAGTCGGTGATGGAAACCAACTTCTTACACTGATGTGCGGTGTTCTGCTCAATCTGTGCCAGCAAGCGGTTAGTCTCACGCTTGTTCCTCTCGGATGCTAACAAGAACTCTGCCATCAAAGGCTGGTCAGGAGGATCCTCGTCCCTACCATCTCTGTGGTTCTTGCTATGAGCAACTGAACCTCGGTTAGCAGATGACATCCTGGCACAGAAATCAAGGAAACAAGGATGGAATTAGCATCGACATGAGGATGCGGAATGTAATGCAAAAGCATTGGAAACTCTTGAAATCCTAGGACAATTTCGGCAGCATAACGGTTGTAAATGCTCAAAAGGATTTTTGAGACATTCATCAAAGGAATAGCATAATCAATCAGCATCATAATATCAAGGTTCTGGGTCAAATTGTGGACACACGGAAGTAGTAGAACTGTACGGAGACACAATCCAACAATCCTAAGACTTTACGGTTTAGTAACACATCATCCTGAGAGATAGAGGAGAAGCCTAGGCCATAACCCTCGTAAAAAAAGAGGTTGACTCAGGGAGAATGACATGAGGTAAAGGAATAAAAAGAGCCTTACGTTCCCTTCCACAATCAATTCCCTTATATAACTAAAGCATTTCTAGACTCAACTTCGACCAGTTTGGCTTGGTAATCCTACATTCAGTCAGGCTCTGATACCAACACTATCGGGACCCCGATCCTAAGTCACACCGATCTAGCATGTAACACTTCATATCACTTTGCGGCCTCACGCACGGTATTCCCACGGGTGCCACCTTACCTGGCCCGGGACCGTTTGCGCCTTTTGGCTCACGTATATGATAGTGTCGCTAGCATCCATATGATAGAGAACCCAGGCCGACATGACTAGTCATGAACCCAAAGTGGCACTAACTTACAGGGACAGGCATACATGAATCAACCACGAGCATGTCGGTCAACAGCGTATGAATCCGGGCTGTAGCACTGGGCTAACAGGACTCCGGGAACCCGGGCTGTAGCAGGCTAGGCAGGACTCCGGATGTCACCGCGTGACATTTCCTCGAAGGGACAGACACGGGAACGAAGTGAATCACATGCCGGCCGGTCAAATGTTTCGGAGTAGTAGTGCTGGGCTAGCAGGACTCCGGTGAACCGGGCTGTAGCGGACTACTATGGCTCATGGAAGCACAAGACTACATTTCCCCATAAGAGAGGCTACCAGAGGTAAACAACTAGGTTGTCGGATCCCACACATAGCAATACACGTTACACATACGCATGACATGCAGGTATGTGCAGTACAACATGGCATCACAACATAACTCAAACTCATATAGATAAAGGCCCAAAAGAGCCACATAGTATTCAATACAAACAGGGGTCTCATGACCCATCATTCAGAGCATACAAGCAACGGAATCATTACATCTCTGAGTACAGACAACTACAAAAGGAAAAGACTAAGAAGCCTGACTATACACGACCCTCCCAAGGGTACAAGATAGTAGCTGGGATACAAGCTACTCGTCGAAGTCACTAGTGTAACCAACTGCAAAACATAAATAAGCAAACGTGAGTACACAGGTACTCAGCAAGTCTTACATCAGAACTATCTACATATGCAACACTATCATAAAAAGGGGGTGGTGGAGTTTTAACAGCAGCAAGCCAGCTTTGACTCAGTGGCTAACCTATACTACGAGTATCAGAAACTTCTTTGAGGTAAGAAGATGCACACGAGTCCACATATTCACCATATCAACACTCCACTATGGATCCGTTCCCGTCTCCCTACGAGAAGGCCATCCATAGCACTCACGCTTATCTTGCGGATTTTAGAGTATCCACTTCAAGTTGTCTATGTACTACATAAGTTCTCCAAGTTTCCATATCCGAGGAAAAACGGCTATTCGAATAGATAATATTAACCCTGCAGGGGTGTACTTCTTCACACACACTCTCGCCACTTATAGCCCTGTTCACGTCATGTACCTCGGCAACCTTCAAGCGGTAGCCGGGCGAGGGAGTCGGCCACGACCTGACTAACCACACAAGTCTCTAGTCCATGTTTATCGCCTATTCGGGTTCCATCTGCAAGGAGATCCGGCCGGGGTGTCGCTCACGGCCCCAAACGATGTGTGCAGGGTTCCCAAGCCCACCACCCGGGTGCCACTTGGTACACCGTGCCACGGTGCCTAGTCTTTCCCAAGTCCGTCACGTCGGACACCACCTGGGAGACAAGTAGCACTACCTACAAACGCTAGAAACTAGTTGCAACTCCTGGACAGAGATCAAGTGGATTAATAAGCCGAGAGGGGCCGGATAACCGGAACCCAATGTGTGGTAGTAACTGGACTTGGATAACATACACAGAACTCAGTGCTTAAGGACGGTTGCAATGAGACAACCCACCATGTACTCCTACATGGCCTCTCATCACTACCTTTACCAAAATGTGTTCACACACTTAGCCTTTACCGGTAGGACATGTTCACCACTCCGATTCATTCCCGATGAATCAGACCTGACACAACTCTAAGCATAGTTGTCATAAAGAAAACAAGCATGGATGAGCAGGCACATCAAGGCTCAAGCAACTCCTACTCATGCTAGTGGGTTTCAACTATTTACTGTGGCAATGACAGGTCATGCAGAGGAATGGTTTCAGCTACCGCAGCAGAAAGTAGCAGTTTGAATCGTTGTTGTCCTAATGCAGTATAAGGATCAGGAGCGAGAGAGTGGGATTTATCGAAATGCTCAAGGGGGGTTGCTTGCCTGATAGATCCACGAAGAAGCACTACTCCTCAGACAGGTACTCGGGACACCTTCCAGAGTAGAACCTATCGAGAAGGGGCGGTGCCGGCAATCAATAAACAACCATATGCAACAATATGATGCATGAAGATGACATTTCAAAGATGCTATGATTTGCCCTAATGCATCTAGCATCAATTTGGTTGAAGTCCAAAGGGTTCATATGCAAACCCCAAATTAAATATATAACATGCCATTATTATGTTTTCACTTATACAGCAAGTATAAGTTGGTTTTTCATGCATGAAACTGGCATAAATGGATTCCTTGCATTTTTCTGATGATTTTTCATATACAAATTATATCATTATGAGCTACGTTTTAATTCCTATGATTTTTAGAAGTTTTAACTATTTTCTAGAATTCTCTAAATTATTTAAAATCCAGAAAATCAATTACTGCATCAGCGTGACGTCACAGAGGCGTCAGCAGGGCTGGCCAGGTCAAACCTGACGTGTTGGGGCCACACGTTAGTGACACTGGGGTTAACCCCGGGTCAAACCCGCACTGACCAGGGTTTGACTTGGCCCTGGGGCCCACTGTCAGTCTCAGGGGAGGGGAATTAGAATGTGGGATTAGCGCTAATTAAGCTGCCACGTCAGCCTCGCCGGAGTTCGGCCGGCGACGATGAAAGTGCAACTATCCCTAGGTGGTTTTGGTAATTCATAACAACATATAGCTCATTGAGCTAATGCTATTCCAAGATGATTATTTCAGGAAAGCACAATGATTGGCATGGCATGGATGGTGAAAGTGGAACCCTCAAAAATGCTAAGGACAAAGGATTGGCTCAAGCTCAAAAGCTCAAGACTCTTCATTTTATATTTTAGTGATCCAATACTATCAAGGAGGGATGAGGTGTTGCTTAATGAGCCTTTTGCTTCATGTGCTTAGTGATATGCTCCAAAACCCTCAACTACTTTCCCATATCCACATATGACCTAAACCCTAAGCCAAACTCGGTCCTACCGATTCTTTCTATTCGGCGCCACCGAGTTTCACTTGTCATAAGCCACTGCCAAACCCTAGCAATTCGGTTCTACCGATAGGGATCTTGGTCTCACCGAGATGGGATTGCAAACTCTCTGTTTCCCTTTCGTAACTTTTTGGTCTCACCGAAAGAGCGAATCGGTCCCACCGAGATTGCAATGTAAATTCAGTGTTTCCTTTTTGTAACTTTTCGGTCTCACCGAAAGAGCGAATCGGTCCCACCGAGTTTTCCTGACCAACTCTCTGGTTAGCTAATTACCAAATTCGGTCTCACCGAGTTTGTGTAATCGGTCTCACCGAGATTACGTTATTCCCAAACCCTAACCATATCGGTCCTACCGAGTTGCATGTCAGTCCCACCGAAAATCTCTAACGGTCACTAGGTTTACCTTTTCGGTCCGACCGAGTTTGTTGATTCGGTCCCACCGAGATTGGAAAACTGTGCGTAACGGTTGGATTTTGTGTGGAGGCTATATATACCCCTCCACCTCCTCTTCATTCGTGGAGAGAGCCATCAGAACACATACACAATTCCAACTCATATGTTCTGAGAGAGAACCATCTACTCATGTGTTGAGACCAAGATATTCCATTCCTACCATATGAATCTTGATTTCTAGCCTTCCCCAAGTTGCTTTCCACTCAAATCTTCTTTCCACAAAATCCAAATCCTATGAGAGAGAGTTGAGTGTTGGGGAGACTATCATTTGAAGCACAAGAGCAAGGAGTTCATTACCTACACACCATTTGTTACTTCTTGGAGAGTGGTGTCTCCTAGATTGGCTAGGTGTCACTTGGGAGCCTCCGACAAGATTGTGGAGTTGAACCAAGGAGTTTGTAAGGGCAAGGAGATCGCCTACTTCGTGAAGATCTACCGCTAGTGAGGCAAGTCCTTCGTGGGCGATGGCCATGGTGGGATAGACAAGGTTGCTTCTTCGTGGACCCTTTGTGGGTGGTTGCTTCTTCGTGGACCCTTCATGGGTGGAGCCCTTCGTGGACTCGCGCAACCGTTACCCTTTGTGGGTGGAGCCCTCCGTGGACTCGCGTAACTGTTACCCTTCGTGGGTTGAAGTCTCCATCAACGTGGATGTAGGATAGCACCACCTATCCGAACCACGGGAAAAACATCCGTGTCTCCAATTGCGTTTGAATTCTCCAAACCCTTCCCTTTACATTTTGCAAGTTGCATGCTTTACTTTCCGCTGCCAATATACTCTTTGCATGCTTGCTTGAATTGTGTGATGATTGCTTGACTTGTCCTCCAATAGCTAAAATCTGCTAAGAACTAAAATTGGGAAAAGGTTAAGTTTTTATTTGGTCAAGTAGTCTAATCACCCCCCTCTAGACATACTTTCGATCCTACAAGTGGTATCAGAGCTTTGGTCTCCATTTGCTTTGATCTCCATAGCTTTTGGTGGTCATAGCCTTGGTTTCACAACCTAGGAGAGTATGGCGTCTAGCGAGGGAAATTATCACCGTAGAGGTCCTTACTTTGATGGTACTAATTTTGCTAGTTGGAAGCATAAAATGAAAATGCATATTCTTGGAGATAACCCCGCCGTTTGGGCTATTGTGTGTGTTGGTTTGCAAGGTGACTTCTTTGATGGGAAAGAACCAAACCGTGAAGCTACCGCGGATGAGTTGAAGATGTTGCAATACAATGCTCAAGCTTGTGATATTCTCTTCAACGGATTGTGCCCCGAAGAATTCAACAAAATCAGCCGTCTTGAGAATGCAAAGGAAATTTGGGACACTTTGATTGATATGCACGAAGGTACCGACTCCGTCAAGGAATCCAAGTTGGATGTGCTTCAAAGTCAACTTGACAAGTTCAAAATGAAGGATGGTGAAGGTGTCGCTGAAATGTATTCTAGGCTTGCTCTCATCACAAATGAGATTGCCGGCTTAGGAAGTGAAGAGATGACCGATAGATTCATCATCAAGAAGATTCTAAGAGCCTTGGATGGAAAATATGATACCGTGTGCACATTGATCCAAATGATGCCCAATTACAAAGATCTCAAGCCAACGGAGGTGATTGGAAGAATTGTTGCTCATGAGATGTCACTTAAGGATAAAGAGGAACTTCACAACAAATCAAGTGGTGCCTACAAAGCCTCATGTGAAGCCCCTACATCATCAAGTGAGAAACAAAACTTCAATGAAGAATTGAGCTTAATGGTGAAGAACTTCAACAAGTTCTACAAGAGTAGAAGCAAAGATAGAAGCTTCAAGTCAAGGTCCTACAATGACAAAAGATCTTCTAGTCGAGAGCGAAACTGCTACAGTTGTGGAAGACCCGGACAATATTCCAATGAGTGTACGGCTCCCTACAAGAGAAGAGAAGATTCTCCAAAAAGAAGAAGCAAAGAATCACCACCAAGAGAGAGAAGGAGTAGAGATGATCGTTATGAACGAAGATACTCACGGAGAAGCAAGGGTTCGGAAAGGAAGGAAAAATCATCAAGGAGCTACACAAAACGAAGACATCAAGCTCATGTTGGTGAATGGGTATCTGTCTCCGACTCCGACAGCCACTCCGAGAGAAGTTATCACTCCGACTCCGAAGATACTCAAGATGAAGGTGTTGCCGGTCTAGCACTTGTGTCAACCAACTCCTATGACATATTTGACTCACCAAATGAAGGAATTGGAAGATGCTTCATGGCCAAAGGTCCTAAGGTAACACACCCCAAGTATGTTGATTTCAATAGTGATGAAGATGACTTGTTAGGTGATGATTTTCTTGTTGACAACTCTAGTGATGAATACTATGATGAAACGTCAATTAATCATGCTAATCAAGATAAAACGAATGACAATGATAAGGAGAAGATTGAGGCTCTAACTAAAGAACTAAACACTCTTAAGTTAGCTCATGAAACTATCTTCGAAGATCATCGAGAACTTTTAAGAGCTCATGAGAAATTACGCTTTGAAAAGCTCAATCTTGAGGAAGAGCATGAGTTCTTAAAAGCAATCAATGATGATCTCCATAAGAAAAGTTCTTCTTAAATTTCCAAGCTTTTACTCTTATCCACTTACATGCCTCAAGTCAAGTCTAGTAACAAGAACAAGAAAGATTCTTCCTCTAGCAGTAACAATGATCATGCTAAATCCAATATTGTTGCTTCTAGTAGTTCTCTTGATTCCACTAATGATTCTCTTAGCCAAGTTACACTTGATCAAGAAAATAGCTTATTGAAGGGAATTATAGAGAAAGGAGTGTACAAAAGCCTTGCCGGGAGTAAGCAATTTGAGGAAATTGTGCGCAAGCAAGGAATGCACCGGAAGAATCAAGGTGTTGGTTTTGAACGAAAGTTCAATGCCAATGGAGTTGAGTGGGAAGAAGATCAATACCCCAAGACAAAGTTTGTTCCTCAACAAGAGAAGTATGATACTTCTTTCAAGGGGACACAAGCTCAAGATGATCTTCCACCACAAGACTACAAGGCAAGTACAAGCTTCAAGAGGAAATTGATGCATTTGAAGAAGCTCCTAAGACCTTAGTCAAGTGGATTCCCAAGACTACTTCAAGTTCCACTTCATCAAGTACGACTACAACTCCAAGGATTCCCATCAAGATGGTGTGGATCCAAAAGAAGAAGAACTAGAGAGTTCTTGAGGGTGACTCCGCCAACATACTTCACTCCTATCATTTTGGCAAGAACAAGTGCAATCAACTTCCACATCTTGCACTAGTTCAAGGAGTCACAAACCCTCTTGATGGTAAGACAAGGGACAAGGTAACCTAAAAGTTTTCATGGACATCATCTTGTGTGTGCATCACTCTATGTCTATGGATATCCTTGTTTGTTCCTTGTGGGACTAACCCATGTAGGTATTGAAAGTGCAATTCACTCAGATGGATAGCTCCAAGTGATCTACATCAACATTGAGCATCCACATCTTCAACATCTACATGAAGTCATCATCGACAAAACCCGAGGTTAGTTCATCCCTCTAAGGGGGGATATCACATCTAGGGGGAGCTTTACTCTAAGACTTGAGCTAAAGCAACTCTAAAGATGTGAACACAACAATGCTTTATGTAAAAGTGGTAACCCCACTTGAGCTTAAACGATGAGTATGACCTATGATCAAGTGTTCTCACTTGACTCCTAAGTCAATATACTCATATATAGATGACCTTGTCATCGCAAATTGCTTGATAGATGCTAGAATTGGTTGTGCATGCCTTGTCACATATTTCATTTGCCATCTTATTGTGTGAGCATGCTGGTTGCATATTTTACTCATTCGAGGACATCCACTTGTTGTTTTGATTGTTTGGTTTTGTTTCCTTTTGCCAAGTGGATGGACAAGAATGCCTAAGAACCTCCTCTAGCTATCTATGCTTTTCTCGTCTCAAACTCTATTCATGCTACATCACAAAATTTGATCAAGTCAGATTCGAACCACTCTGTGTGAGGAGCGCTCGGAGTCCCCGATTCATCATAGACTTAAACTTCCAAAACCTCTTTATGATTCTCTGTCTGACCGATACTCCACTTTCAGTCCTACCGAGATCATTAAGTTGATCTAGGTTTTCGATCTCGGTGCAACCGATTTGAACCTTTCGGTCACACCGAGTTTTAGTAACCGCTTGCAGTTATGAATCTCGGTGCCACCGAGTTGTTCCACTCGGTCACACCGACAGGGTCGGGCTATATATAGTCACGGGCAAAAATTTGGAAATTTCTCCGAACCCCTTCGCCCGCGCGATAGCCTGCTCTGCCAACTTGGTCTCCGGATCGTCTCCTCGCCGCCAGCCACCTCCAGTCGCTGGTCTCCATCGCCGTCAACGGAATTCTACCCCGCCGTTGCCGCCGTAGCAAGTCTCCGCCGAACTAGGGTATGGACTCGATCTTTGTGCTATTCTCCAATCCGATTCTTAGCACATTGTGATCATCATGATTCTTGCCATGATTGAAACACTCCTATCCATTCAATGCGCTCATAGATTATGTTTGATTCGAAAATTTTAGGGTTAGGTTTCCGCCGAAACCATCTCGGACCCACCGAGTTGAAAAACTCGGTCCCACCGATTTGGCTTATGCCATTGCACAAGTGAGACTCGGTCTGACCGAGAATTACTTATCGGTGTGACTGATTTTGGAACTTTGTGAAACCCTAGCAGTCTCGGTGCCACCGAACTGTGACTCGGTCCAACCGAGTTCACTAGTTTAGGTTCCAAAACTGCTTTGGTGTCACCGAGTTTAAAAATCGGTAGATCCGAGATGATTTCAGTGGGAAACTAAAACTAAGTTTTTGGATCATTCTTTTGCAAAAATCTCTGCATTTTGTGATGCTCATCTATTCTACCTCATCTATAACTATTCACAGGGTCAGCAGACAGCTTGTTCATCATGTCAGATCAGAGTGACAGCCAGAATGTGTCAGAACAGCAAGTGCACACGAGTGAGGGCACTAGTCCCTCCAGTTCTTCTGATGAAGGCAGCAGGAGCACCCCTAGCAATCTGCCAAAAGCTGCCACCAGACAAAGGAGGAAGAGAACTTCAGATTCTGAGGATGAAGATTATGTGGCAGAAGTGGAAGCAACTTCCAAGAGAGTTGAACCAGCTCAAGGCACAAAGCCAGGATTGAAAATCAAAAGGACAGCAGGCAGGCAGCCTATGCCAAAGGCCAGAGCTTCAACCAAGATTCCTAAGAAGTCCACTCCCATAGAGCCAGTTGCTGCTGAAGGCAAGAAAAGGAAGGAAAGGGTCAAGAAGACCGTATCCAGAGTGCTTGGAAAGGCTTCCATCATGGAAGAAGAGGAAGAAGAAGAGGTTGCTGCACCAGCACCTAAGGCACCTAAGCTTATGGGTGATGCTATCAGGACAGGGGCTGCTACATCTAAGCCCAAAGAAGCACCCAAAGCTGCCTCCAAGCCCAAGTCTGCGCCAAAGAGAAATACAAGAAGCATCTCAGCTGCGGAGAAGAACAAGGCCCCAGTGCCTGAAGCTGCAGAAGAAGATGATGAAGAGCAAGTACTCAGAAAACTCAAGCCCAAGATCCCAGACCACAACGATGCTCATCCTGTGGCCGAGGATATGAAGCTCAGGAGAGACTCAGGGCTCAGGAAGTGGAGAGAAGCAGATCCGTATGCTTCAAGGAGGAGGACTGCTGTTGACTACATATTTCACACCAAGGAACAGCAGGACTTCTATGAGACAGTGCTGCTTGATAAGAAGCCAATAGTCTGTGACATGAGATGGGTTGATTGGGAGTACATCAAGGACAATGAAGAGTACTACCCTGGAGTGCAGGACAGCTTCAAGGCATGTGGAGTAGAGGACTTTGTTGGGCAGAAGCTCACAAAGTGGAACGAGGAACTCATCATGCAGTTCTACTCCATAGCCCACTTTTATCCAGATGGTAGGATAATTTGGATGTCAGAGGGTACGAGGTACCAGTCCACAGTTACTGAATGGGCTCAGCTGATTAATGCCCCAGAGGAGCAAGCAGATAATTTGGACATTTATGCCAAGAAGAAGATGGACCACAACTCTATGTCCAATATGTACAAGGAAATTCCAAATGAAGGTCTTGAAACTTTCAAATTTGGCTCAGTGCATTATCTTCTGTCAGGGCTGCCAACTATTAACTGGATCCTTAGGCACACCATATTGCCCAAGTCAGGTGATCACAAGATGATCAGAGGCCATGCAATCAACTTGCTACATATCTTTGATGTGCCACAAAAGTTCAAGGTGATGAGCCTCATGGTAGAAACAATCAAGAGGACTGCAGCAGACCAGAAGAGGAGCTGTGGATATGCCCCACAAATTCAGGAGCTCATTAACTCCAAGATGGGCACAGGCATATACTTGTTGGACAAGGAACACCTGCCCATCCATCCAGATTTTGAAGATAATCAAGTTGTGATGACTGATAATGAACCATCATCTGCACAAGCACAAGCAAAGAAGGAGAAGGCAAGGAAGGAGAAAGATGCCAAGATGCCAACTCAAGAGGAGGCATCTGAGTATTTCTTGAAAACCAAACAAGAGCAGCTTGGTTACCTGATTGCATCCACCCCATGGATTGAGAAAGGACTAGCCACCCTAACTCAGAACAAGGCAAGCCTAGAGAGAATCATGGAACAAAAGTTCTATGACTTGGATGTCAAGGTGACAGAGATTCAGACTGCAGTGGAGCAGCTCCAAGATGACATGCAGGAGAGGAGAGGTAGGACTACAACTGATGCATTTGCCAGAGTGCCACGAGGTCCGAGGTTGTCTGCAGTGCCAGTTACTGACCCCAGAGCCACCACGTCTGCACCAGCTACAGCCTCAGTTCCACCAGCTCTAGCATCTACTTCAGCTCCAACTCCAGCGTCTACTTCAGCGTCTACGGAAGCCTTCGTCCTTGGAGTGATCCGGACTCCACCACCACCAGAAGATCAAGCCTGAGTGTCGATCTAGCACTATGCATTTTCTAGGAACTTTTTGGTAACTTGTTGCCAAAGGGGGAGAAAATGTATAGATCATAGGCTTCGAGAGAGAGAGTGTTGCTTTTTTCTCTCTTGCTTTATTTGGTGGTTTTTCGAACTTTGTTTGCTTTTGCTTGAGATACTATGTCATTGCTCGTGAGACATTGATGATCATGTGTTTGATCATAAGCTACACTTAATGCTTGGTGAATGCTATTAGCTTATCTATCTTATGTGATCATTCACTATTCTTGGTGATGAGTGCATGTATTTCATTCTTATCATTTTAAGCGCACCACCAAGATGTATGTGACATGGAAGAGTAACCCATGACTCTAACTCTTTGTGCATTTGCAGTCCAAAGCAAATTTTAAATATGCACAAATTTAGGGGGAGCTCTTACTTATCACATACTTCTCAAAGCGACGATATATTTCATGCTTATTATCATTTGCCAAAGCTTTGATCTATATGTTGTCATCAATTACCAAAAAGGGGGAGATTGAAAGTGCAACTATCCCTAGGTGGTTTTGGTAATTCATAACAACATATAGCTCATTGAGCTAATGCTATTCCAAGATGATTATTTCAGGAAAGCTCAATGATTGGCATGGCATGGATGGTGAAAGTGGAACCCTCAAAAATGCTAAGGACAAAGGATTGGCTCAAGCTCAAAAGCTCAAGACTCTTCATTTTATATTTTAGTGATCCAAGATCACATTGAGTCTTTAGGAAAAGCCAATACTATCAAGGAGGGATGAGGTGTTGCTTAATGAGCCTCTTGCTTCATGTGCTTAGTGATATGCTCCAAAACCCTCAACTACTTTCCCATATCCACATATGACCTAAACCCTAAGCCAAACTCGGTCCTACCGATTCTTTCTATTCGGCGCCACCGAGTTTCACTTGTCATAAGCCACTGCCAAACCCTAGCAATTCGGTTCTACCGATAGGGATCTCGGTCTCACCGAGATGGGATTGCAAACTCTCTGTTTCCCTTTCGTAACTTTTCGGTCTCACCGAAAGAGCGAATCGGTCCCACCGAGATTGCAATGTAAATTCAGTGTTTCCTTTTTGTAACTTTTCGGTCTCACCGAAAGAGCACATCGGTCCCACCGAATTTTCCTGACCAACTCTCTAGTTAGCTAATTACCAAATTCGGTCTCACCGAGTTTGTGTAATCGGTCTCACCGAGATTATGTTATGCCCAAACCCTAACCATATCGGTCCTACCGAGTTGCATGTCAGTCCCACCGAAAATCTCTAACGGTCACTAGGTTTACCTTTTCGGTCCGACCGAGTTTGTTGATTCGGTCCCACCGATATTGGAAAACTATGTGTAACGGTTGGATTTTGTGTGGAGGCTATATATACCCCTCCACCTCCTCTTCATTCGTGGAGAGAGCCATCAGAACACATACACAATTCCAACTCATATGTTCTGAGAGAGAACCACCTACTCATGTGTTGAGACCAAGATATTCCATTCCTACCATATGAATCTTGATTTCTAGCCTTCCCCAAGTTGCTTTCCACTCAAATCTTCTTTCCACAAAATCCAAATCCTATGAGAGAGAGTTGAGTGTTGGGGAGACTATCATTTGAAGCACAAGAGCAAGGAGTTCATTACCTACACACCATTTGTTACTTCTTGGAGAGTGGTGTCTCCTAGATTGGCTAGGTGTCACTTGGGAGCCTCCGACAAGATTGTGGAGTTGAACCAAGGAGTTTGTAAGGGCAAGGAGATCGCCTACTTCGTGAAGATCTACCGCTAGTGAGGCAAGTCCTTCGTGGGCGATGGCCATGGTGGGATAGACAAGGTTGCTTCTTTGTGGACCCTTTGTGGGTGGTTGCTTCTTTGTGGACCCTTCGTGGGTGGAGCCCTTCGTGGACTCGCGCAACCGTTACCCTTTGTGGGTGGAGCCCTCCGTGGACTCGCGCAACCGTTACCCTTCGTGGGTTGAAGTGTCCATCAACGTGGATGTCGGATAGCACCACCTATCCGAACCACGGGAAAAACATCCGTGTCTCCAATTGCATTTGAATTCTCCAAACCCTTCCCTTTACATTCTTGCAAGTTGCATGCTTTACTTTTCGCTGCCAATATACTCTTTGCATGCTTGCTTGAATTGTGTGATGATTGCTTGACTTGTCCTCCAATAGCTAAAATCTGCCAAGAACTAAAATTGGGAAAAGGTTAAGTTTTTATTTGGTCAAGTAGTCTAATCACCCCCTCTAGACATACTTTTGATCCTACAGACGACCAAACCGCGCGGTGGTGCTTCGCCGGAACGCGCTACAGGCGGCGAAAGAGCGCGCGGGGACTACCAATTGATTGCACGCGCTCGACCGTATCCACCCAGGCATAGGGGACGTCGCGGGGATGGCGGAGCTCGCCGGAGCAGGGCTCGCGGCGGCGGTCGGAGCTTGGCTATGCGCGGGCGGGGTGCTGCAGCTCGAGGGGGGTGCTAGGAAGCACTAAAGGGCAATAGGAGCCCGCCGGAGGAAATAGCAGGTGTGGAAGGGCTCAGGGGCACGGAGCTCGCCGGCCATGGGGTGAAAACGACGACGTGGTTAAGGGGGGAAGGACCGGGATCAGGACCGGTTTTTTGGGATATTAATTTCCCAAAAGCGGCCCTTGTGCTGACCAGCCCCAGGATTACTGTTAGCTGATGAGACACCAACTTGTTATAGAAACTCCAAGCAAACTACAAAATATGTAGTACCAGACCATTCTAGCCTATGGGTACAACAATTGGTTTCTAGTGGTTGATGGCGGAAGCGGTTTGCGGATCATCAGCGTCTATGGGACTCCATTTCCCACAGGAACAGCTGACCAGGATAACTCCTATCTTCGCGAGGGTGCTATCTCCATTGCGTAGGTTCTGGGGCTGTCATCGCAACGTTCCTTTCCATGCAAGAAATCTGGCCAAGACAATAGCCAGGGACAAGCCAATGAGTACTTTGAATGTACTCGCAAACATTAAGAACAAAGGTATAATATAGCCATTGATAATCATGTTTTGAAATATTCCATGATCACTTTGTCAGTTATGAAATAAGGTTCATGATGCATGCAAGCAGATCATTCAAATAAAACATGAGTAAACAATCAGGGAGTAGAAATGAAAAGCACCGATCGGGTGTCTGAAGCGACGCCTCAAAAGGATAATAATATGAAGCGTGCCTCAGTCGGGCGTCTGTGCGACACCACATAAAGGGCTTATAAGTTAATGAAATGACAAGCATGCCACAGTCGGGCGTCTGTGTGACACCACATAAAGGGCTTATAAGTAAATGAAATAACATGCATGCCATAGTCGGGCGTCTAGGCGACACCACATAAAGGGCTTATATAAGAATAATCACGGTGAATATCCCAGAGGTAGAACCGTCCCAGGGATACTCATTAATTCAAATAACATAAATGATTAGTCCATAATAATAATAATCATAATCATCATACGTCACAAGTTATGATCCATGTTCTGGTTTAGTAGTTTCTCCTCCGAAGACCGACACTAAGACCGACACTTGACCCATCCCAGACTGTAGTCCTTAACCATGGACACGGCTATTTGAATAGGTATAATATCTCTGCAGAGGGTGTACTCTTTACCCACTAGCAACGGATTCCTTTAGTCCATCGGGACTAATTCCGTCCACGGTCTTTTGATTGAAAACACACTTGACCGCACACACTAGCCTAACTCACCAGTGTTTGGAATCACCCTTGACACCTGGTAAGCAAAACTCTAAGTGGGGAGGCTACAACCTCGACTAGCATGGGATCACAAAATTTATACCGCGTGCAAACTGGGGGAGCTACCCCCTACGGCTACAACCGAAAACACCCATGCCCCCGGACTGGATGACTGGCTTTAATCTAGGGCCATGGAACCCTCATCACGGTCTCTCTGTACGGTGTGTGCTAGACAGGGGTTGACAACTTACTGAACCGTACCCTACCTGCGGCAGGGACAAGTGGCAGCACGAAACAAGTATGGGGGTTACTGGAACAAGACTCGATCTACGGACGACTCAGGAGGCTTAAGTATTTCCTGCATGGTTAGCTCAAGAATTATATATTACAGTCATCAGACACAACCACCACTTATCATACCTCCCCCTGCCCTACCGGTCATAACCGTCTCGACGAGGGACAAGCTCGTGTCTACACAAGACAGAGGCTTTCCCGGGTCCTTCCCGGTAGGCATGATAGGCAAATGAGGGTGATTGCTATCACAAGTATGTCCATTTCCAACAGCAACCATTACCATTTTTGCACTCAAAGCGTAAGATCATATCGTCACATAAAAATAACTAATGCTTCATGTTGAGGTGGGGTTATAACTGTATCAAACAATCCCCAAAATATATTATGCTAGGGTTCAGAATGCTTGCCTTCAAGGTGTGGAGAGGTGAGGTGCCCTCCAAAACTTTTGAAAGTTATATCTCCCTTCCAAATTCCTATTTTCAAAAATATTCAAATACCACACACTTCAAAAACAGTACAAAAAGTTGTCCTAATTATTTTTGAAATAAATCTTAAAATAAACTAGGTGAAATTTGAGAGAGGTAGGAAAAAGAATCAATTCATTTGGAGTTTTATTTAAAAAGATATAGCCAGTCAAAGTTTCAGTCCAACTCTGTTTTTAAAATAAAATAGAAAAAGAAAACGTTTCGAATACGCATACGCTTTCGGGCAGAGAAAATGTACTTTAGGTTTTGCGCTTCCACTTAAAACACGTGGAGGCGGGGCTGGGTGACCTATAGTGGGTCCCTTGGGCCCACTGGTCAGGTTTGACCAGTCGTCCCCCGCCTTCCCTCTCCTTTTGCCGAACGAAGGCGGAGCTCTGGCGATCTTCGCCGGCGAACGATGGCCCCTCGAGGGCATCCGAGGGCAAGGATGGATCCACCACTCCTAGGCAGTCCTACCGGTGGTCGACTGGCCGGCGGGGACGGAGGGAGTCACCGGTGGCGAGCTCCGCGGTGGAGGAAGCTTCGGGCATGATTGGGGAATTGGGTTTCGGTGGGTTTTGATCGCGTTTGAGGGGATGGGGAAGAAGGCCTTCCCTGGTTGATTGAGTACTACGGGGGTGCTAGGTGGGGTGGCTTGAGGTCGCCTGAGGTTTCGGAGAGGCTCGGGGCTCCTTAAATAGGCGGTCGGGGTCGGTTCCGACGATGGCCGTGGATAAGAACGCCAGCGACCGTCATTCTATTGCAGCAGGGGGATGTGGCGGTGACGAGCGCTTGCGGACAAGCTTGTGGATGAGCTCGGGCTGCTCTAGAGGGCAGCTGGCATGCGGGGGTGGCTTGGGCGGCGCCGTCCATGGCAGGGCGCACTATGGCCGCCTGCTAGCCGCCGTTGCCGACCTAAATAGCAGCAGCGCTTACTTATTTCTAGCGCTACTACTATGCTAGTGTGTATAAGCGTTTTCCTAGTAGTGTACTCTAACCCTCTCTATATTTAATTCTTTGTCAGATTAGCATACTTGCTTTTTCTGAGTGCATGATATCGTCGGCTATGATACCACCACTATGGCCAGCCTTATATAGCGGGGAGTATCATATACTATAGTATCATGCATATGATACTAGTGTATGATACTATGTACATACCTTCATAGTGCAGATATAGTATCATAGAGTAGTATATATCATAGATAACCGTATTTATGGCCATGCATGACACAAAGTAGTATAGCATTTTATTATATATGTTATGGTCTCTACCCATGTTACTTCTTCTTTGCCACATAATCATATTTGCTATTCCCGAGTGCATGACACCAGCTATATATGATAACCCCAGTATGGCCACCCTAACGCTGCTTGTAATATGGGAGTATCAAGCATTATCATGCATGCCAACTAGACTTTTTGGATGAGGTGGCACACAGTTAAATGAGGAAAGAGAGGTTGTGGTATCATATCATGATACCTTATCATATTAAATGGTGTACTACTTTGTGTCATGGATGGCAATTAATAAGGCAACCTAAGAAACTAACTTGTGATACTATGCGCGCATTATGGAGGTATTATCAATCATATATTAGTATCATGCATATATATGATACTAGAAGCATGGTCAATAATACAGCCTACGGTCGTCTATAAGAAGTTGCCATGTCATATATTGGCAACCTCTTATCCGTCTTGTAAAATAATAAGATTTAAGTATGTACTAGTTTATCAATAGTTAGCCCATCTTACATCCTCACAGATTGTCTTGGGTCTCGTGTTGCAGCTGGCTACTAACCAAGAGCCCGCTTCTCTTCTCTATCCTCTTCTCTTTCGTCCAACTAATCACATATATATTATTCTATTCCTTATAGCCTTCTTATGTCACTCTATTATACTTGCTCTAATGCATAGTATCATAGAGTAGTATCATGTAGTACTTTATTTATTGTCATGCATGACACATAGTAGCATAGCATTTATTATGATACGGTTTCATGATATGATACTTAACCCTCTCTTTCATCATTTAATTCTATGAGAGCTCATGAAAATTTCCTAGTTGGCATGCATGATACTAGCTATGATACCCCCTTACTATTAGCCTAGAAAAGAACGTGTATAGATCATTTGTGTGTCACTTTGTGAGTTTTCATCCGTTTGTTCGAGAAGTGGGGAGAAGTTTCAAACATTTCGGCCGCGAGGTGCGGCCACTAGCGTAGGCCTAGTTGGTATTTTAATTACAGGGAATTCAGATGGAGCCCGGACATCATCAAAATCGATATGTGCCCATGGCGTGCTCTCACGATCCCTTGGAAAAAAATTGTTAAAGTTTGGCACAAGTTTTGATAACTGCTCCTTCCAAACCGGAGTATCTCACATGAAGGATCATGGTTTCTTCCAAAAGGAGACGTGTCAATTCAAACACCTATGGCCGGTGACTTCATCATTTGGCCTCATAAAAATTTCCACGGTACACAATCAACATTATACCACGGGTTCGATTTTCTGGTGCATTTCAGGTATCATTAGCTATAATTAAGGCATATTTGAGTTTAACGTGCATTCTGTGCATAAAATAAAATTACAACCGGAAATGCATGTGTTGTCGAAAGGGATGAGGATCGTCGTTCGATCTGGGAGCATCCAACGGTGCAGACGTACGATCCGTGGGGTTTGGGTTCTGACCAATAAGAAAGCACGACTCAGATCGTGGGCGGGGTTTGAATTAACACATTCTTACCGTAGTATCAAGGTCAACATATTAACGGTTCTTACACGAATAGAAAACTGGGCATAGCTCACAAATTTAGTACACGTGAAAGTTCTAAATTGAATGAACTAAGTTGCAGGGTAGGCATAAAGACTAGTCTTACGGCTTAATTCCCATGTACATGGGGAACTGGGATCATTACATTCACCTTGAATGAACTTGGGTTTTCTGATGATTTTACGCTTCTCTATTACATGGGTGGGTGATCCCTTGGCTGGAAACTCATCAAATTCATCATACTCGTCCTCATCGGCAACATCGTCGACACCCAGTACTCTTCTCTTCCCATGCATCACTGCATGGCAGTTCCTATTCAAGGGGACTTCCGCAAAGAAAATCTGGGTAGCATCACTGGCAATAATGAATGGGTTTGCATGATATGCCATCGTTGTCCTGTTAACACAGGTCTTCCTATAATCATCAACCCTTACATGACCAAGAGGGATCCATGCGCATGTGAATAATGCCACCTTAACTTTCACATAGTCAAGCTCCCAAATCTCTTTAATGGTTCCATAGTATACCCTTTTATCAGCTTCATCTACAATCATGTATTCTATTCGAACAACGCTGTTCTGATATGAGGTCTTCTGATCATGTTCCTCAGTGAAGAACGTGTATCCATTTATGTCATATGCTTGGTACGTCAACACCGTAGGTGATGGATTTTGTGCGAACCACATAGCAATGTCATTGATGGATCCTTGTGCCAAACGATTCTTCAGCCATTCGGCGTAGTTCTTAGTGTGCTCCTTCATCTCCACAGCTAATGAAGGCACCATTGCTAAGAATCTTCAGCGTATCTCCGCCAAGTGTTCTTCGGCACAAGTGCTGAGAACTGGGCTATTAAGCAGTACCGTCAAATGCGCTTTCTCTGCCAATTCTCCGGGTCCAGCCATTTGCATTCCAGCAAGGACCGACTTACCTTTCAGCCTTCCATCATGGCGAGAGAGGGGCAAACCTATAGGTCTTTGTTTCATGTATTCGGTGCAAAACTCAACCACCACCTCCATGGTATAACCTGGTAGGATGCTTGCCTCTAGATGGTTTCGGTTCCGACAAAAGTGCTTCAGTATTCCCATGAACCGCTCGAAGGGATACGTGTTGCGAAGAAACATAGGACCACAATACTTTATCTCATCGACAAGGTGCAAAGTGGGATGGAACATGACCTCGAAGAATGACACTGGGAAAAACATCTCTAGGTTGGACAATATTCTTTCAATATCATCTTGCATATGATCCAACTCTTCAGGATCTACAACCTTTTGCCATTGTTGGCTGAAGAAATCACAGAGGTTAATGAGTGTGTTTCTTATATCTTTGTCCATCAGATTCCTGATGGCCACCAGGAGGATCTGTGTCAACATTACGTGGCAATTATGTGACTTCATGTGTCCCAACTTCATTTTACCTGAGCTCGTATCCACGAGACTTCTAATGTTTCCGCAATAGGGAGAGGGTGTCTTAACTGACAACAAATAGGTGAAGAACTGTGTTGCTTCTTTTGCAATGAAATTGTAACTCTGGCGAGCTTTGATGAATTTGTCATCATTTTTCTGCTTCACTCTTGCGTTTTGATTGATCAGCAAGCATATCGAGCCGTGAACCGTCACCATCCTTTCTTTTACCTTCAATCTTGAGTGGAGTACCAAGGATGCTTTCACATGCGTTCTTCTCTACGTGCATGACATCGATGCAATGACGTACACATAGAATCTCCCAGTAAGGTAATTCCAGAACACCGATTTCTTCTTAAACAATTGACCCTTGGGTGTTTGTTTCATCGTCAAAGGGTGGTTCTTGCTAAGAACAACATTAATTTTTTAGCCATGTTGTGGAGCACCTCCCCTTCATAGGATCTTGGTCCCACACCTGCCTCTGCCATACCATCAAATTCAGCTTTCAACTTTCGGTATGGGTGATTTTTCCGTAAGAACATAAGATCATGCAAATACACAGTTTTGTGTGAGTTGGAAAGTCTTCCGTTAGCTATCCTATCCATGCATGTGACTCACCCTACATCTCCCTTTGTTTTCTAGCCTGATGTGTTGCCTAATGCTGGCATATCTTGAATGGTGTGCACCAGCATCACATGTAGATCGAAAATCTCATTTCCGTAAGCATCATAAGATTTTACAGCAGGCTCATCTATCCACAATGTCAGCAGTTCTTCTACCAGTAGCTGAAAGTAAATGTCGATGTCATTTCCAGGTTGCTTCTGGCCTTGGATAATCATTAACATCATAATGTATTTTTTCTTCATACACAAGCAAGGAGCTAGGTTATATATGCATAGAACCCCGGCCTTGTGCTATGATTGGTTCTCATATTGCCGAAAGGATTCATCCCATCAGTAGAGTCCCCGAGCCTTATACTTCTAGGATCCTAGGCAAAGTCTTCAAACTTGTTGTCGATTAATTCCCACTGAGCCCCAACTTTCGGGTGCCTCATAAATTTATCCGCAATTCACTCATCATGATGCCACCGTAACCCCTTTGCCTCTCTAGGGTTTTCAAACATACGCCTCAACCTTGGAATTAAAGGCGAGTACCAAACAACCTTGAATGGGATTCTTGTCTTGATCTCGTCGTCCAATTCGTACTTTTCCTTAGCTCTCCTACACATGTATCATGCATGCTTGCATGTGGGATATGCACACAAATCTTTGTACTCACCACAATACAATATACAATCATTCACACAAGAGTGTATCTTCTGTACTTCAAGTTCGAATGGGCAAAAATTTTCTTTGCTTCATTCATGATTCTAGGGAGCACATTATCTTATGGAAGAATTTCTCTGAAAAGACCTAACATCTTTGTGAAGCCCTTGTTTGATAGACCGTTTGCTGCTTTAAATCTGAGAAGCGCCAGGGTGGCATTCAACTTCGAATATTTGTTTTTGCAACCTAGATACAATTCTTTCTTGGAGTCCGCATCAATGGTTGGAAGATCCTTGTACCCAATCATATCCTTTTTGGGCCCTCGAAATCTGCAATCATAGCAGCAAAATCTGGTATATCAAGATCGTCGTCATCTGCGTTGACATCTTGGTTTTTTCTAGTGGGCATTTCGGCTTTCCGGTGTTCCATTGGTAGCTTGACGCCTCTGCCCCGATGTTAGATGAAACATCCATGTGACACTGATCGGGGTTTGGCATCTCGCAGCCCTGGTTATCTTCATCCATGACCTCTTCACTGTGTCTGGTCCAACGTGTATATCCATCAATGAATCCCCTTGAGACTAAGTGCCACTGGACATCTGCAAATTCATGTGACTCTATATTGGCAGACACAGGATGTAATCCACATCACCAATTCTCCTCTTTGTACTTTCAGCCAAATTCATGAACTCTGTCACGCCACTAATAAAATTTGTGGTTTTTTATTCTTTATCCATCGATATTGTTCCATCTGCACAACATGAATAGTAATTAAAAACAAAATAACAACATTAATACACGGATTAACTGCTGCCCAAACATGCGTGCATAAATCACAAGCTTTTATTTTCATGATTACTGAGGGCGCTCCATATTGTTATCCGGACGTGCAATGCCAAAAATTAATGACCAGTCAATTTACACGTAGAGTACTAGTACAACACTACCCATAGGAATTGAATACCTTAATTAAGACACTCACAAAAACAATACCTTAATTAATTAGCCGCACGGTGACCTCCACCCAACAGACAGAGAAGTGCGATGTGGCGCCACACTGAGACAGCCGGGACAAGGAGCAAAGCTTAGTGCGGCTGCCACCTAAAGTTCGACCTCCACTATCCTGCCATCGACTGTGATGGATGTGCTCGAAGCACGCCGCCACCGAGTTCGATGCTTGAGCTCCTCCTATCTCCCGCCGCAGACTGAGGATCGACCTCCTATGATGCCGCCACCACCCACTGACTGAGGATTGACCTCTTCTCCGGTAGCTGCTGCCCAGGCCGCCGCCACCATCTCTATATGCAGAGCGGTTTTTCTTTTTGATGGATATCCTCAAAGCAGCTGTTTACACGGTATCACTATAACTCAATTATATGGACATGGTAGTACATCACATACGGTTATGTAACTGCAATTGTGTCTAACCTACGTTGTCTTCTAACACAGTGTGCCATATACAACATATAGTGCCATAAGTAGTTCCCGACCGTTAGCTTATCCCCAGAGGTTCTCCATTTCCCCCAAATCCCTACATAGCATCCAAATTCCCTCACGTGGCGTTGACATTGGGGGAATGCGGACGAGTGGTGCTGATGGTTTCGGTGCGTCTACTCCTACTCGTATCGCCGCCACAACGGTGGACGTCGCCGAGCACTTTCCTAAGGTCATCAAAAGGAAGGTGTACTACAGATCCGAGTCAACCTGTCAGGTTCTGATCTATCCCGATCTTTTTAGCATGTCCAAAGTATAGCTCCTTCCTGAATCCGTTATGAATGACCCCACCCCCCAGGAAAGCGATCTGCCACTAGATCCAGAGCATGACTATAGACTCCCGCAACACGAGTTCGACTCTGAGTTTTACGCCACCAAGAAGTACCAAAAGTGGAGTTGTGTGCACGAGCACACTCCTGCTCGATGTGTATGCACAGAGGGATTCGACATTGGGAGGAGGTTTCCCGGTTGCCCCTAATAGATTAGTGCTAAGTTCATCATTTTACTTCAGTTAATGCCACCGCTTATCCTGGATACTATTTAACATTGGCAGGGATATGAGGCTTGCGCCTTTGTTAACTGGCTGGATGAGGAATGGCATGGAAGGGCTCGGAGTGTTATCACCAAGCTCGCAGAAGATAATGTAAAGATGAAGAAGAAACTAGTTGACATGGAATGTACAATCAGTACGATGAAGCAAGAAAGAAATAATCACAGGCAACACATGAAAGCAAGAGACAACAAGGAACTAGCATGTGTAGTTGTGGTTGGCACATTAGCCATGTTTATCCGCTGTTTGCAATGATGATTAGGGGTTTTGTTTGACAGTATTGCTAAAGCACCTCTAGATGTGCTCTAAGTAATGCACATCTAGGTCCTATGCCATTGATGTTACAGGAAGATTCGTCCAGATATTTTCCTTTGTCTTTTTTTTATTTTCCTTTGTAGTTTGATTATTATTGGCTTTATCAATAAGAAGAGCTCAACGTAATGCTTGCAAACTATCCTACTCCGTTCGTACTGGTACCGGTGCATAATCCCAAAACTCGTTCCTTATTTTTGTCCTGAAAAAATAAACCAGCCAATAGGAGTCATGCACAACCCCAGGAATTTGGAGCGACTAGGTACAAATAATTGCGGTTGATTATATCAGCGGTTAGATAGTACGTCAACCCGCTCTTCAATTAGCATTTCCTATTCTCTGCATAACCCGCTTAAGTGTCTAGAATCTTCATCGTCCCTGGCAGGCCGCGCTACACATTGGCACACACTCTGCAGCCATGTCGAGCGATAGCGAGGATGATAGTTCGGCCAGCAGTCTGGCGCCCGATGATAGGTCAACATTGGAATCATCCAGCTCGTCTTCCATGAGTCTAGCATCGAGCCCAGACCTTGATTTTATCCGGAGTCGTCAGAAGACAACCAAACGGATGAGGAGCCATCGGAGGACGGATAAGTGGACGAAGATGATGATGAGGAGGGATAGTCGAACAAGGAGGAGGAGGACGACGACAACAACAACGATGACGACAGTGGCAACGATGAAAAGTTAACCGTTAGTGCAAGGAAGCGTCCTCCCCAAGATGATGTCGCCGGTCCATCCAACAACAACAACATGGACTAAATTAAGCAGACTATACATATCTATGTTTCCGTTCGCTCATATTAATTTGTTATCTCTATTTATCCTGTCAATCTCATCGCAGACGGTTAGTAATACGTATTTGATAGAGATCTTCTTCATTATTGCCCATAGGTTGGTTTGACGAACTGTGTGCCTTGACGACCACACAATTCACAAAAAAGGCCGTATGGGCTTTCTATAATGATCGCACACTATTCTGATTACCGACCTATTTGATGGGTATCACACACATCTTGTAATGTCGAATCGTTTGTGTTCACCTCGATCATCACAAATAGTTCATCGGAGTGTACTGTATGCTGTATATCTCACACACATTGATATGGATGCCCGTTTCTGTTGTTCTGTCTAATCACGAAGAGTTCGCATCGATCAACCATATGCCCAGCATCGCACACGCAACTAAAATTTGAACCATGTTGGATGTGCCCGCCATCGCAAACAGTTTACACCTTTTTTATGTTATATTACACCACCGTTTGCAATTATTGCATCGCACACAGTTTCTTTGAAGGCTCTCTGATCGTAGTGTCGCGTTAGTAGCATCATGCAGTAGTGAATGTTCAAGCAGAGTGGGCCAATCAGGAAATTTTGAGATGTATAAAGCCCCGGCTTATGGTTCCTTTGCAGAGAATGCCGGGTTGTTGGGTCAAGGAATTACCCTTAGCAATTTGGAGTATCAACACCACCCCCAATAGGTCAACATGCTATACGCCTTTTGTCATGGTCTATGGGGCAGATGCGGGTCTTCCAAGCGATATCTGTCATGATTTACCTCGTGTACCGTCTTATGTTGAGTCTGCTAATGAGATAGCGCGTCAAGATGCACTTGATGTGTTAGATGAGGAGGGTGACCTAGCGGTAGCTCGTTCGGCTTTATATCAGCAAGATCTGCATCGCTACCATAGCCGCGGAGTTAGGACCAGAACCTTTCAAGAAGGTGACTTGGTGCTCCGGTTAGTCCGAGATCAAACAGATATGCGTAAGCTATCCCCACCTTGGGAAGGACCTTTTGTGGTTAGCAAGAACCTGAACAAACGGGTCATACTACCTCATTGATATATGAGAACACAAGGAATCACTTAAGTCGGAGGAGGAGACCCGCCGGCCCTAGAACGTTGCTCATCTTTGTCATTATTACACTTGAGCCACTGGCTCTTGTTGTTGTACATACTTTCACCAATGTATATATTATGATCAATATAATAAAGCGGGCATCCCTGATAATTCAGGGACTTTGTCCTTTCATTTCTAAGTATCTGAGTCTTTATTATTTGTTCATAAGTTCACTTGGGGGCTTCCAACCCACCGGGTTTAGCTTGCTTACCCTCTTGACCAGGCGTGGACGCCGAATCCTGAGTTTGTCCTGCCTGTTTGCAAGATGCTACTCCGCTAGGTAATCCTGAATAACCCACTATACTCTTATCAGTCAATCTTTTTAAGACCTTGAACTCCTTAAGATTAAAACAATGGTTTTTCATTTGAGGGTCGATTTACAGTGAGCGAGGATTGCTCTAAGGCTGTGCGGCCTATGTAAGCACTTGAATTTTAGAGGTTGTGCGGCCCATGAAAGAACTTGCATTTTAAGGCTGTGCGGCCTATGAAAGCACTTGAATTCTTCTGAATTTATTTTCTTCTGGATAGTTTGGATTTGCATCACTTAAAGAATTTTTCTTCCCAGGTCTTTTTGGTACAATTCAGGCCATGCAGCCTTGATTATGTGACTCATAATTGAACATATTGGGTTTGGTAACCCACCCTCATAGCAAACTCTAAGTCGCCAGGATCTTTTTCCTTGAGCAATCCAAATCATTATATTTCATGTCTACAGGTGAATACCCACTCTAGATTATAATTACCAAAGCATCACCATGATATCAATCTACAGGTATGTCTTTTAATAAGTATATGAATATTTAGGGTTTGGTAACCCGTCCTTGCTTTAGACTTTAAGTCTCCAAAATGTTTCGGCTTAGATAGCTTCTACTTTAGTCTTTTTATAAAATTCTTCAAAGACTATTATATTGGGGTTTATTACCCGCCCTGGCTTAAATTGTCAGGGCATATGTTGTTTAACTTGTGTGCAAGAAATATGAAAATATTGATCTGACCTACATAGATGATGATATTATAAGAAAGCTTGGCAGCGGGTCATAAATATTAAATTGGCGGCTTAAAAGTTGAAAGCTAGCACGCACGATGGCATAACAGATCATTGTTTTCAAAAGTCTAACCTATTACAAGGCCACCCTGGACCTGCATAATGGGAACAAAGTATTTTTTTTAGCACAGAATGTTTATGCCCTGATTTGAGAGCCATAGTGTATCAATTGTCTTCATCGCAGCGGGTTGATGACTCCGGGTCATCCCGCTCTGGCACTTCTTCCTTGCCCATCTGGATGTCAGGTGACGTCCAATCAATTCTAGTTAAGGCTTCGAATATAGCTTCATCACTTATAATTGGGGATAGATCAACATCAGGGGCAAAAGTGCGCTTACGTATTGGAGGAGTGAGATCCACATCGTCATAAGTCAGTCTTGACCTTAGCATTGTCCTTAGGATTGTCCATGGTGTACGCCGATTCATACCGGGATAAGTCAGTCTCCTCGGCCAATTTGCTCGCCAAGGCACACATCTCCTTTACGCATTTTGCAAAGTTTTTCTGATCAAAAGGAGACCCATCTTCCTTGACGCTTGGGCAGCCAGTGGGCATTTCCTCCGGGTATAGTTCCTCCTGCCATGCTTTGGCTCGGCTAAGAGTTGTAATGGCACGAGCGCGTGCGGCTGGCCATTTTATCTCGACTATTTTTTGGGGAATTATGGACAATTTTGCTAGCACCTCCCTGATGAGTGTTGGCCGCTGTTTACCATTGGAGATAGCCACAAGAGTCCATTGAGTGCTAGTACATAATTGTTTAACCAATGCATATGTGTCTTTGAGCTTTACGAGCATACAGTACAAGGGAAAACCCTAGTAGTAGCGCTGGTTTTAGAGCTACTAGTAGCACTTGTACCAGCACTACCAGTAAGGTGCTAGAGCTAACTGGTTGTAGTAGTGCTGGTTTTCTAGGGCTACTGCTCTATCTACTTAGCAGTAGCGGTTGGGAGGGAAAAGCTCTACTTCTAATAGTAAGTACTAGTAGCGTTTCTTTTGAAAAGCGCTATTGCTAAATTTTCTTGTATTTTTTAAAATGCAGCTTATTGTCGCTATATTTGTATAGGTTTTATATACAGTACTTTCATCATACGATTTTATGACCATGATTAGTTAGTATATACAACAATGGGTGAAATGAACGTGGATTAGGTTCAAGTGGAGGCAACATGTGGTGCATGTCGAACGTATACTACTAATCCAAACTTGATCTAGTTTTGATTAGTAGTACTTTTGAAGTGCACCACAAGTTGCCTCCACTTCATTCTAATCCATGTTCATTTCACCCACTGATATATAAAAACTCATCATGCTCATAAAACAACTTAGCATCATGCATTGGTATCATAATAACAAGTTGTACTCATCATAGTCATTACCACCAACACTATTTAATCATCATAGTCATAGTGTACTAGCTAATCACCACCAACACTAGCTAATAATAATCACCATAGTCATTACCACCAACACTAGCTATTTAATAATGGTAGTCATAGTATAGAACATCATCATCTTCAAACTCATTCTAGAGCTTGATAATCACTCCTGATGCTCTCTCTCTGGTAAAATAGCTTAAAACATCACTCCTGCTTCATCATATTGGAGCATGCAGATGAACGTGTCTCCTATTTGTGGGCTACGCTTCTGATTTCTGCCCCTAGTACTTCTGTGCTGCGATCCTTCCCAATTTTGCTCTAATCTATGACAATTAAGACTTGCTCGCTTTGAGAAATGATGAATGCTCTCATGTGCAATGCATGATATCTTGTCCGTAAGCTAACCAATGTCATGCGACCTTTAGCCTCGATCCAACTAGGCACAACACTCATCGGGAGTCCCTGTTGAAGAACATCTTAGTAACATACTTATTAATGAAGTTTAGCTTAAAAATAATGTATGCAAAAAATGCACCACGGACAAATAGTAGAAATATTACCATCTTTCCTAAATAGATGTGACCGTAGTTCAATACGCACACTAATGGTCACACGTTTTGAGTACTAATATCTCGAAGTACAGGAAAATAACCTATCTTGACAGTATCAAGATCCTCAAGCCATGAAACGTAATGACCTATCTCCTCACAGTTTAGTTTAGCCCCGGGTCAGTACTAGGTGTTGTCTACCAAGCGCTGGACATATTTGCTTGAATGGAAATAAGCTGTCAAGAGAAATTAGTTGTCAACTATTTTTAAATAAACAATATAAGTTACTTAATAAATGTGGTTGAGAAACTCACACAATGGTAGAATTAGAGGAGTCTGCACATCAACCCACATGTCGATATTACCTTCAATTTCATCTTCCGGACGAATATCAAAGGTGATAAGCATATTAGGCTCAAATGCAATAAGCCCTGCATGGTTCTCTCCTATTTTTGCATTCAAAATAGGAGTGTCACAACCCTAGAATTGTTTGCAACAGTTGCATAAGAGAGCATCCATGCAGCATGTCTAAATTCTGAAAGTTGAATTGAGGTTAGTTGAAACCCTCAGAAATCACTTTAGGGATAATCAACATTGAAAATCTTTTCAAATGAGTCCAAGGAAATGTTCCTGTTATTCTGTAAAAATATTGGCAAGAGGTAAAATTCAAACCAATATTTTTGGAGTCTCAGAAATATTTATTTTGGGCATTTGAAATTAATTCAATAACTATTTGAACTAGATATATATTTATTATATAATAAATATATGTTCAATAATTCGGAAAATTGACGTGTGGCTTTGGATAAGTCCACTTAGCTAGCACAATTATTTTCATGAAGTTTAAAGTTGATTTGGTGTTAAAACTAAATCGCAAACAAACTGCAAAAAATAGAAAAATAGAAACAATTAGTAAAAGAGAGAGAGAAGGCCACTGGGCCACGATGAGTTCGATGACACCGATGAAGAGCTATAATATCTTCAGAAGTGCCAGGCAAGCAAAAACCCCTTGTTCATTCCGATACAATCCCACTCTCTTGCTCCTGCTCTCTTTTACTGCATTAGGACAACAACGATTCAACTGTTACGTGCTGCGGTAGCTGAATCCCTTTCCTCTGCATGACCTGTCATCCACAGTAAATAGATGAAACCCACTAGCATGAGTAGGAGTTGTTTGAGCCCTAATGTGCCTACTCATTCATGCTTGTTTGTCATGCCTGCTACTGCTTAGAGTTGAGTCAGGTCTGATCATCGGGGATGAATTGGAATGGTGATGAACATGTCCTACTATGTGTGAGCTAAGTGTGTGAAGACGATTTGGTAAAGGTAGCGGTGAGAGGCCATGTAGGAGTACATGGTGGGTTGTCTCATTGCAGCCGTCCTCAGGAACTGAGTTCTGTGTTTGTGATCCCTGAATAGTTACGACCACACATTGGGTTCCGGTAACTCGACCCCTCTCGACTTATTATTCAACTCGATATATGTCCAGGAGTTGCACCTAGTTTCTGGTGTTTGTAGGTAGCGTTAGTAGTCTACCAAGTGGCACCCGGTACAGGTGGGCTTGAGATAGACTAGGCATAGTGGCACAGTGTGCCAAGTGGCACCCGGATGGTGGGCTTGGGAACCCTGCTCACATCGTTTAGGGCCGTGAGCGACACCCCGGCCGGATCTCCTTGCGGATGGAACCCGAATAGGCGATAAACCTGGACGAGAGACTTGTGTGGTTGGTCAGGTCGTGGCCAACTCCCTCGCCAGGCTTTCGCTTGAAGGTTGCCGAGGTACACGACGTGTACATGATGGTAAGTGGAGAGAGCGTGTGTGAAGAAGTACACCCCTGAAGGGTTATCATTATCTATTCGAATAGCCGGATTCCTCGGATATGGAAACTTGGACCCCTTGCATAGTTCATAGACAAGTGAAAGTGGATACTCTAAAATGCGCAAGATAAGCGTGAGTGCTATGGATGGCGTTCTCGTAGGGAGACGGGAGCGGATCCATAATGGAGTATTGACATGGTGAATATGTGGACTCGTGTGCGCCACCTCAAAAGAGTTACTTGCAGTCGTAGTTCAGGATAGCCACCGAGTCAAAGCTGGCTTGCTGCAGTCAAACTCCACCACCCCTTTGTTGATACCGATGCATATGTAGTTAGTTCTGATGTAAGTCTTGCTGGGTACATTTGTACTCACGTTTGCTTATTTTATGTTTTTGCAGAGAGACTTCAGTCTCGCTAGTAGTTCCGTGTGGACTTCGACGTTTAGCTTGATACCTCAGCTACGATCTTGTGCCCTCGGCAGGATCTGGTAGATAGTTAGGCTTCTCAGCCTTTTTCATTTGTAGAAGTCTGTACTCAGACATGTTAAGCTTCCGCATGTGCTTTGACTTTTATGCTCTGAATGTTGGGTCACGATATCCATGTTTATATTATCTGGCTCTACAGAGCCTAATGAATAAATACTTGAGTCGTAGAGTTATGTTGTGATGCCACGTTGTATTTACACATATCGAGCATATTGTGTGTATGATTGAAATGCTTGGTATGTGTGGGATCCGACAACCTAGTTGTTTATCCTTGGTAGCCTCTCTTATGGGGAAATGTAGTCTTGTGCTTCCATGAGCGATAGTAGTCCGCTACAGCCCGGTTCACCGGAGTCCTGCTAGCCCAGCACTACTGCTCCGGAACACTTGACTGGCCGGCATGTGATTCACTTTGTTCCTGTGTCTGTCCCTTCAAGGAAATGTCACGCGGTGACATCCGGAGTCCTGCCAAGCCTGCTACAGCCCGGTTCACCGGGGTCCTGTTAGCCCAGTGCTACAGCCCGGATTCGCACACTGCTGACCTTCATGTATGCCTGTCCGCGTAAGTTAGTGCCACTTTGGGTTCACGACTAGTCATGTCGGCCCGGGTTCTCTGTCATATGGATGCTAGTGACACTATCATATACGTGAGCCAAAAGGCGCAAACGGTCCCGGGCCATGGTATGGCGTCACCCGTGGGGATTCCGTGCGTGAGGCCGCAAATTGATATGAGGTGATACAGGCTAGATCTGTGTGACTTAGAATCGGGGTCCTGACAAGGAGTAGGTGTCTGCATTGCATAATTTTACGGCAAAAGTATAACCATGCTCGGTCCTCAAGTGAAATCTCTTTCCCTCCATACTTTCCATAGTACTGAAACCAATCTTATCCAAGACATACATTCTTGCATGGCAGGGGATACACTAGTAGAATTGTAAAAAAATAAAAGTGTAAGTTGAAGAAAAAGAAGCAGAAGTAATGCTTAATTATGAAAAAAGACTTGTCGTTGTGACTTACTGTATGAACTTCGAAGGTCTCATCTAGCATGATGCTAAAGCGCCTACCACCAAATAGGTGAGGCCTGTCGCATAGGCCACGCTCGTCTTTGCAAGATTCGCACATACAAATTTCCTTTCGTCGTCAGACATTTCCTATGTTCATAGTTGAAACATTAATTGAAAATCGATTGAAGCCAACTACCAGGAAATTCAACACACAGATCAGTATTACTCAATATGCAACAAGTTAACTTTAGGTCTCTCGACTCTTCCTTCCTAAACTCGCATCTCACGTATATGGTGGGAACTCCATTTCTGATATTGCGACCGTCGGTGATGGTCGCTACTCCTCCTTTCCCTAGTGCATTAAAAATATCTAGCACAAGGAAAAGAAAGAGAAGCGACCCCCACAACAATAGTCAACATTCTTCTTCTCTCATATATGGTGGATACTCCTTCATCGATTGTTTGACCGTCGATGATGGTCGCTACTCCTTCCCCTAGTGCATAACAAAGGTCTGGCAGAAAGAGAAGAAGGAGAAGCGACCCCCACGACAATAGTCGGCATTCTTCTTCTGTCATACATGGTGGAGACTCTCCCTCACTGATTTTTTGATTGTCATGTATGGAGCCCTGACAGACTTAAAGTCAACTCGAAATTTTGTTTAATTCTCTTTCTATTAAATCCGGGGCACTCGATATTTCCTACATATTCTAGCACAAGTCATGCTTAAATTCACGAAAAATCTGGCATGACCTTTGCTAAAATAGGACATATCGAGCATCTGAAATTTGCCAGAATAGAAATGAATCAACACTTCGGCGAAACATAGGCCACTTGGAAATGAATCAACACTTCGCACATGAGCATAAACTGGTGCTCATTCCATTTCTATGGTTCAATATTGACAAAAAAATTTCAACATATCTTATAACACAAACATTTCATTTGGTTAAGAAGCATACACTACAAAAAAATACACTTCCGTGATGATACGTGTTTGTCACAGTAGGTTGCTTTTTTGTCATGCATGTACATCCATGGCAAATTTATGACAGAATCAAGATAGTCATACCTGTGCGGACGTAGAAGTGTTCCATGACATTACAAAAATTATCATCACGGAAGTGCCCAATTCCATGATGATAAATCACGCATCACAGAAGTGCTTTCGTCAAGGGTGACCGACACGTGGCATCCACTATAACGGAACGCTGTTAAACTATCGGGTCGGGTTTTGGATCCGATATCCCATTAACAGCCCCAACCAATGGGGATTTTCCACGTGTAAAATCATCATTGGCTAGAGGAAACACGTGTGGGCTCATCGTCGGGACAGATGTCATCCACTCACTGGATAGAAGGCGCCTATGATACGTCGACACGTGGCACGGCCCAACAAGTTTAAATGGGCCGGCCCAACTAAAGGCCCAGAAGATTTTGCGAACCATAATGGGCTGGCCCAGCTAAAGGCCCACGATATTTTGCGGACCATAATGGGCTGGCCCAGCTAAAGGCCCACAAGATTTTGCGGGCCATAATGGGCTGGCCCAGGTAAAGGCCCACAAGATTTTTGTGTGCCGTAATGGGCCGGCACAGGTAAAGGCCCACAAGATTCTTGCGGATCATAATGGGCCGGCCCAGCTAAAGTCCCATGAGATTTCACCGACATTAATGGGCCGGCCCAACTGTAGGCCCACAAGATTTTGAGGACCCTAGTAGGCCGGCCCATTAACTGTCTGCCATGTTTTGGGCCAAATGCCGACCCATATTTGATCCGGTCCATTACTGGCCTGCCACGCTCCGGGCCTAATAGTGGCCCGTATGAGATCCGGCCAGTTAAAGGCCTACCACGTTCTAAGCCAAATTACCGCCCAGATCAGGTCCGACCCTTTAAGAGGCTTTGGGATCAATTATGGCCCATATCAGATTCGGCCCGTCAACTGGACACTATGCTTTTGGGCCCATTTATTAAAGGCACACTTAGTAATTCGGCCTGAGATTAGTTTTGCCCTATTAAGGGCCCGTTTAACATTTCAACCCTATATTAATTTCAGCCTGTTAAAAGCCCGTCATATAGTTGGGCCTAACTACGGCCCAGTTTGCATCCGGCCTACTCGCAGCCGATATCTGATTGGGCCAAACAAGGACCGAGACAATTTTTTGGCCAGTTAAAATCCCGTGATTTGATTCGCACAATCTTGGGCCGGGGTTCATTCGGGCTGCTGCCGGCCCATGAGCTGTTCAGCACGTTTCAGGCCCAACCTACATCGTGATTGCATGACGGCCCGATTATGTATCGTAATTTTATGGTTTCGCCGGTTTACTGCGAAGACAGGATATATATATACAGTAAAATAACTGCAGCATCGTGAATAAGAAAAAAAACCTAGACTATACAGTAAAGAAATTATGGCATATTACATCCACTAGGCATCAATGTTCGCCACTATGATAATAAAGCACAAGCAGACAGCAAATTACATACACTGGGCATCAAAGATCGCCACCAGTGCAAATAAACACGCCGACAAAATAATATACAAAACCGACAGCACTTCAATAGAGTTCAGGAAAGGTTAGCCCTGCTGGCGAGCTGCAGTGCAAGCAGCTGAGCAAGATGATGAGATTGCGCTTGTTCAACACTTATATCTTCTTCACTCTGAAAGATAAAAAAGCAGACAGATGACAGGTTTTGCACATAAAAGTATCAGTGCTGACAATTCATCACATTTCTTACTGACGAATAAAGTGACACACTTTAAATTTGCATTAACACAATATGGTATTGTTCAGGTCAAGACATGGCAGGAAATGACATTGTGAAGGAGTTGGCAGCTTCACGACACCACTTGATTACAGATCAAGAACTCATAAGTATCAATGGTTAGTGTGTTGTCAATTTATACCATTTCATATTGGCAAATAAAGAGACAGTTTAAATAATAGTACAATGATATGACATTGTTCATAGTTAAGACATTGCAGAATATGACATTGTGCTGTAGTGGGTAGGTTCATCACACCACTGGATTATGGATGAAGAACAGAAGCATACATGCAGTGCAAAACAAGATCACTTGCTCTGTATAGTTTAATTTACATGGTATAAAGAAGGAACTTGGTTGTACAACTGAAAACTTAAATTGAGAAAGGACAAACTTTTGTTTATGAACTATATATAATAAACATTAAAGAAGCAATCTGATGCAAACACCAAAAATAAAGAGCTGTTGCAGTCATGCCTAACCAAATATATACAACAAAGTTTGAAGGCTTGAGATGGACAAACTTACATTATTGGTGAAGACAGGCTCTATAAAGGCCTTGTCCATGCTGATGTGGGGGCAATTCAAGAAGTTTACCACAGAATCTTCTTCAAAAGCATTGCCTTTATTCTACATTTTGTTAAGAGTAAATATAGATGTGATAATATATGAAATAATGGAGAATATTTAAGATAAGAGGAAGAGTGATGCTACATAACTAAGTAGCTATAAATGTAAGTGCAGCGATACATGCAAAAGGTAAGGCCAAGAGCAATGCACAGCTAAACTTCTTCAGTACCAACCTTATGGTAAGAGTAAATATAGATCTGATGTGTAGAAAATGGAGGGCAAAGGAAAATAAGCTGCAGAGTGATGGTACATGAACAACTACCTGTCATTATAAGTACACTGATAAAGGACATCATTTACTTACAAGAACAATGCAGAGCTAAAAAAACATTGGCATTGGATATATTCTACACTAATGTAACCATTCATACAGATAAGATAATTTGGAGCGAACAATTGATAAGCAAGCTATCATGCATACTGCTGTCACATAATGAACCAGGTATGTAGGCAAGTACAGTGATATAGGACAACAGGTACTAACAAGTGCAAAGCAGCGGACAGCATATTTGCGATATCATGTCGTCCTTGTCAAATCGGAATTCTTCTTTGAGCAGATTTCCTGCAAAAAAGATCCGTAAGGCACATGCGGAAAAGTAGAAGTTCAAATTGTCATGTGATTTCATAGATAGTACCTCATCCTGGGAGCGAGACCAGTGCATAACAAGGTTTTTCCATTAAATGTCTTCTAAATTTAGCACAGGAGACTTTACCGGAAATTCGTTTATAGAGTTGCCATCAAAGTGTAATTTCCTCAGGTAACACCGATACTGCTGCAATGCTTCCTTGAAAAGCACAAGCAAGCTTTGCTCGTCATGACTATCCAGATTGACCCTCGCCTAGTTACAACAATGTAATGTAAATCATTGATGTGTTCAATCAGCAGAAAACAGGAAAATAATAACCATGAATAATAGCACTTACATGTAAGTTGGACAGGAAGATGTGAAAATGGTGTTTGTCTTCACAATAATCTTCCCATGATGGGAATATATGCACGTAGTCCCTAACAACATTGCAAGCATTGTATTTTAAACTGGGAATAAATGGAATGGGGTTCCAATCTGCAGGAATTGGCCGTCTCTGCAGTTGGGATAGGTCTTTGGCCGGTGGACTTGTTGTACTTTTTGCTGGAGTGGGATTTTTCTGTGGTACAGCTGGTGCTATGGCAAATGAAATCGGTATGCGTTTTGCTGGAGTGCAGGTCATGTGTGGTGGGGCTAGTGGTGTGGCCAGTGAAGCATGGGTACAGTCTACTGGAGTCAGTCCTACGTTTTGAGTCACTGGTTGTACAGCCAATATAAGTGGGTGATGTCTGATTTCTCTAGCACCACCATGTTTTTCAAGGTCTTTGCTGGTGCTCCTTCAGGTTCGGCAATCACCCTCTTCCTTTTTGATGTCTGATGCACAAGAACAACATTTGAGTGGAAAAACATGGTATGATGACAGATGGAATATGTATTAATAATGGATGGGCATGGCATCTCGACATATATGATGAGTAAACTAAGCAGATGGCAGTGCAACAAAGTAGAAGAAATGCAAGACAACATATGCAAGATACATGGAATCAATAAAACCTTGCCAAATTAGAACAGGCACCTTGATGGGTGAACAGGACAGGCCATCTGCCTTTGACTCCTCGAGGTTAGAATAGTCATTAGGATGATATTCTGAACAAGAATCAATAGGTGGGGAGCGTACGAGTTTCATTGCTTCCAGAATGGCAATCAATGCCTTGCTTCCAATTTTGTAAGTCATTGTAGTGTTCCACAATATTCTTCTGATGCGCGGATTCTGATATTCACTATAATTGTGTATAATATCTGAGAACCATGAAAACATAAATAGTTGTGATATTATCTTTGTAATGCAGATGATATTCTAATATAGGGGCGCCTCTATAAACACTTGTGTGCTATCACTGGATTCTGATGAGAGAGCTCATGTGTGCTGTAATATGGTGCGTGCATTTATATAATCTGGCACAAGTACACAAAAAAATAGGCTCCGGAAGTAAGGATAGCTGGCAGATGATAGGTTCATAATATACTGTATAGAGAGTTTATTGCCAAACCATGATAGCAAGAGCACACAGCAACTAGGCAGATCATAGTGTACATAACAGGGGTACACCATAACCAGGATATATAAATCGGGAAAGTGGAACTGGCTAGAAATTACGGTGTTGTATTGCCGCTAGTAATTGAAAGCCTATCGATCACGTACAGGCCAGCTCTATCAGCTGTTGACTGCAGATGTCCCTGCTACTCTTCCTGACAAGGAACATACTGTGCTTCCCATACAGAACACCGCACGGGCCGCCAGCCGAATCACCGGCCCCACCGCCTGTGTTCCTCCGCCACCCCCAACCTCGCCCCCACCCGCGTCGAGTTTTCTTCGTTCGACGAGGCCCCACCACCGCCTCCCACAACCACCGTCCCCACCCGAGCCCCTTCGATCGCACTGGCGAACTCCGGCGAGCTCTGAAAAATTGACTGACCCAATTTTGAAATTTAGTCTACTGTGATTTAACTAGTGTGGAATATAAAAGGGGAAAACCATAAGCATTGAGAGCATGGTGTTGAGCGTGCCATGGCGGATCTGAAGGTGAAAACCGGACAATGGCAACTTCGCAACCAAGACAAGAAATCAGAGTAAAGCAGTGGCGATCTATTTTCTTGCTGTGATAAATAAGTTGAGCAGATACGAAAGAGTACTGCCTCTGATGCGGCGCCGCGTACGCATCTGCTGAGAATTTGACGGTGCTGTGGTAGCGATGGCTGTCAGCGGCATGGAAGCAGATGTAGGAGGGTAGACGGTGGCGGCGGGGCGCGGTGGACGAGACGGTCGTAGGAGCGGCGCCGGCAAGTTGGACAATGGGGGGGATGAAGCGAGAGGACGGGATGGAAGGATCCCGGTCTGAAGCCATGGATGAGAGAGGTCAATCTCTTGTAATGGATGGCGGCGTCGTGGTATCAGCTCCGGCATGGTGGAGGAGGAAGGCGGTGGATGGGGTGGCGGACGGCGGCGGACGGCGATGGACGGAGGAGGGTGGGGTGGAGAGGGTGTTTTGGCGCCCACGGAGTACGAATGGGGAAAAGGGAGGTAGAGAGGAAGGGGGGAACCATGTATTCAGGGCGCTCTTGTCTGAAATGCGACGAAATTTACAAACTTAGCCCCCGTTTCAATTTTCTACAACATCACAGCAACACTAGTCGGTTGGGGATAGGACGGTAATCTCGCATACACCGAATATTTGTCGATGAGAATTTGTTTTTGGCGCCCACCGTGTATGAATATGAATCGGGGAGGGAGTCGATTTCGGCCGAGGACACACTATGTTTTGGCGCCCACTGTGTATGAATCCGGGTGAGAGGCGGTTACGTCACGTTTGGGTGAAATTACAAACCTACCCCTATCAAAACCTATAGAAATCCAGCATATAGGCTTTGCTTGGCAGGGATAGGCAGTAGTGATTTCCATCTCACAGATTTTGGTTTCGGCGGTTACTGCGACTTTCCCCCCTTCGTTCAAATTTTGCAGAGTGCACGTTTACTGTGCCAACTCAATTTGAATCCCGTTTGTATTCTATTTTTTTCGGGCGGGATCCATATTCAATTGGAATTACATTCTATATACATCATTTTTTTATATATACTTTCAAAAGCACAACACCATTTATACATAAATATGGTTTACAAATGGCATGATCTCAGATTCATAAGGTTGTATCCATCAATTTGGATTTTTAAATATTTGAAACCACTTTATGTTGAAATCGAATGTATGCATTCCTCGCTAACTGCTCCAATTAATGTGTGTTTTATGCGGGGTTTTTTACTTCTCAAACATGTATAATGTGTTTCACACACGCAACATATAGTGTAATCCCGTTTAGACATTAATTGCATATAAACCATGCATTGTTTGTAATTGAAGAATCTATGGATCACTAATATTGATAAACTATATAACATTACACGTGTGCCCAAATTCAAATGAATATGCATGTTTGATACACCAATTTGCATTATGATATTATCGATGTCGTGATCTCCAGTTTAAATATTTGAATCCCCTTTAATCCAGATATTCGTCTCATATAGATATCACTCATGCTTATATAGGACTATCTCTCTGGACCTATACGCGTTCTTCGTCTCTCAGGTATCTCTCGTGCTACCTGTATGTCGACAATAATCTTTTATCATCGTAACACACTGACGGTACTCTTTCCCTCGACCTTCATCACTCTATCTCTCTCTAAGTATATCTTGCTCCTTGCTATGTGTCTCTACCTATGATTCTCCATGTGGAATCTCTTTCTCTCACACAAACACAAAAATTTGTCTCCCGGGGTCTCATTTCTCTCTACTATTCACATGTGTGCCACTCGCACACCCCTCATATAGAGATGTCTTTCGCTCCTTAGATATGAGAACCTACGACTCTTCCTCTTCAATATCTCTTTCTCACACACAAACACAAAGTCTGTCTCCCAGGGTCTCATATTTCTCCATTGTTCTCTTGTATGTCGCTCACACACACCCTCTCTCCCTAGAGATATCTTGCGTTCCCTCGTATGTCTCTCTATCTATCACTCTCGTTGTGAAATATCTTTCTCTCTCGCAGACACAAAACTCTGTCTCTCTGGATCTCATTTCTCTCTAATATCTATTTGTATGTGACTCACACGCACCCTCTCTCTATCTCTCTCACACCCACACACATAACCCAGCCTTCTGATCCACTCGACTCTTATCTTTAACGCACACTAGCTAGCATCTTTATCTTTCTATTTATCTGTTTCTCCATCAACCTTCTTTCTCGCCCTCACTCTTGATTCCTATCACGCACACTACATATGTTTCTCTCTACATGCAGTCAAGTGCCCTCTGACACACATATATAACTTCACCCTTTGAACCACCCGAGGGTCATCTCCAACACCCAAACTAGCGGATGTCCCTCTAGCTAGCATCTCCATCTCTGTATCTATCTGTAGTTTCTCTGTCAACATTTCTTTCTCGCATGGAGTCTTGCTTCCTATCACCCACACTATATATGTCTCTCCATTCATATGCATTTATAGGTTGGTCACTTTTGCACAATCATTGCGCCTCACTCCCTCTGCTCGCCATAGATGCATGCTCCAGCCCATGCCACTATCTCTTAAAGACAAAAACACATGCTGAATTGTCGGGACTTCTTCCATGCATTCTCACATGCATGCATATTGTCATACCAATCCGTCTCTCCCATGTCGTTGATCTTATGACTTATGTCTTCTTTCTTTTATCTCGATCATGCACGCGCACACACACACACATCCCACATATACATGTATACCTCTCGCACATGCACGTTCAAGGTCTCTATGTCTCCATACGTAGTTAATTACCCTCAATCCTAACGCCACATTGAATCGTTCTCCTCTTTTGTGCACATAACTTCCGCCTGGATGGGTAAAACACACACTCACACTTAGCAATCTCCTTCTAGCTACCCCCACCCCGCCTCTCACTCTTCCCCTATATCCCTGAAACCAATAAGACCATCCCTTAGTTTAATTCCCGCCTACATGCACCATCGATATATAGTAGTCTTCCTTGGTGTCTCTCGAACAAACACGTTCTCTCGAAGTCGACTCCTCTCACTGTAACGCCCTCAATGCGGCTATATCTCCCATGTGTCGAAGCACGACTTAGAGGCATAACCGCATTGAAAGCAATGTCTCAAGTGAGGTAATCTTCGCAAACAACCCATGTAATACAATAAGGGAAAAGATACATAGTTGGCTTACAATCGCCACTTCACACAAATACATGAATAAAGCATGACATCAACCAGATACACACAAGGTCCGACTACGGAACCAAAATAAAAGAAGAACCCCAAATGCGACAAGGTCCCTGATCGACCCCAACTGGGCTCCACTACTGATCAACTAGAACAAAACAACACAAAGGACAAGATCTTCATCGAGCTCCTCCTGAGCTTGGTTGCGTCATCTGCAAGGACTCATCTGCACCTGCAAACTGGTTTGGAAGTATCTGTGAGTCACGGGGACTCAGCAATCTCGCACCCTCGCGATCAAGACTATTTAAGCTTATGGGTAAGGAAAAAGGTATGAGGTGGAGCTGCAACAAGCGACTAGCATATATGGTGGCTAACATACGCAAATGAGAGCGAGAAGAGAAGGCAAAGCACGATCGATAAAAGTATGATCAAGAAGTGATCCTAGAACAACCTACGTCAAGCATAACTCCAACACCGTGTTCACTTCCCGGACTCCGCCGGAAAGAGACCATCACGGTTACACACGCGGTTGATGTATTTTAATTAAGGTCAACTTCAGGTTTTCTACAACCGGACATTAACAAATTCCCATCTGCCCATAACCGCGGGCACGGCTTTCAAAAGTTCAAATCCCTGCAGGGGTGTCCCAACTTAGCCCATCACAAGATCTCACGGTCAACGAAGGATATTCCTTCTAGCGGGAAGACCCGATCAGACTCGGAATCCCGGTTACAAGACATTTCGGCAATGGTAAAACAAGACCAGCAAAGCCACCCAGATGTGCCGACAAATCCCGATAGGAGCTGCACATATCTCGTTCTCAGGGCACTCCGGATGAGCCAGACATTGGGTGGGCCAGCCCAGAGTTGCCCCTGGTAGCTCCGAACATCGCTCGGTTTGGACCAACACTCAGAGGAGCACTAGCCCGGGGGTTTAAAATAAAGATGACCCTTTAGTCTGCAGAACCCAAGGGAAAGAAAAGGCTAGGTGGCGAATGGTAAAACCAATGTTGGGCCATGCTGGAGGAGTTTTATTCAAGGCGCACTGTTAAGGGGTTCCCATTATTACCCAACCGCGTAAGGAACGCAAAATCCGGGAACATAACACCGATATGACAGAAACTAGGGCGGTAAGAGTGGAACAAAACACCAGGCATAAGGCCGAGCCTTCCACCCTTTACCAAGTATATAGATGCATTAATTAAATAAGATATATTGTGATATTCCAACAAGTAAACATGTTCCAACAAGGAACAACATCTCCATGTTCCAACAAGGAACAAACTTCAATCTTCACCTACAACTAACAACGCTATAATAGGGGCTGAGCAAAGCGGTAACATAGCCAATCAACGGTTTGCTAGGACAAGGTGGGTTAGAGGCTTGGTTCAACAATATAGGAGGCATGTTAAGCAAGTGGTAGGTATCGCAGCATAGGCATAGCAAAAGAGTGAGCAACTAGCAAGCAAAGATAGAAGTGATTTCGAGGGTATGGTCATCTTGCCTGAAATCCCGCAAGGAAGAAGAACGAGTCCATGAAGAAGACAAACGGACGTAGACGAACGGGTCCTCACATACGCGACGTTACCGGAACCAACCCAAAGAAACAACACCGGAAAGAAAGCAAACAATATAGTAAAACAACCATCACATAATCATGGCACGATGCGCAAACAAGTATGATGCATGTCCATTTTAATGAAGCATGGCATGGCAAAGTGCACAAACAAAACTACAAATTAAGTGGAGCTCAATATGCAACGGAGTTGCATATTGAAGAAAACACCACATGACTTATTTAGTTCACTCCCGGTTAGGTACTCAACAATATTAAATGTTGGTTAACATGTCAAGAGGTGAAGCAAAGTAAAACTACCTATCTAGGCAAGTTTAAATGAGGCCGGAACAAAAAAACAACAAGTCCGGAAGATCCTCATGAGCATTTATCAATTTAAAGCAACAACAATTTAAAAAATTTAGTTGTTGTTATCATGATGCAGATGACATGAACAAGTTTATGCAATTTTTATTAAAAGTTGACAAGAGCAATATGAAGCATTTGTCACCGTGGTGGCAAGGAAAAGGGGTGCCACGGCAAACATAACGAAACGGTGCCACGCAACGTTCCGGTTCCGCCAACTCATTGAGACGCTGGTGCAAAAGAAAGTGTGGCGGGAGCGTGCAAAAGATGGAAGGTGGGGTCCTCCCGGTAACCGGGTTCCCACATGACGATGACAAGGTAAAAGAGGGCAACGTGCACCGACAAATCGAGCACGGTGCAAGCACGAGCATCTCATACATCGCAAGCAATCATTCAAGGACGTCGTCTCGGGGTTATACCTTCGAAGCGTGCAAACGGGACGGATCAAGTTCGTAGAGGGAAGTAGGCGTTCTCGCGACGGCGGTAGTGGAAGTAGTCGTTCACGTTCGTTCGGAGAGGTACTTGATGACTCCAACGTCTTCGAAGCGACAGTAGTTGTACACGGTCCACGAGACGTCGATCGTTCGGGGTCCGACTTGCGGTTCTTGCCGACATGAGTGGTACTTGGCATTTTCGTGTAGATGAACTAGGTGCATCCGAAGGGTCACACTCGTCGTCGTGGGAACTTGGTGAATCCGAGGTCTTCAAGCGCCGTGGTACTTGGCGAATCCGCGTAGTCATGCACGTTCCAACATCACACTTGGAGGGACACCGACGGTGTGGTACTTGGCGAATCCTGGACTATCTTGGCGGTCTCCGGTGGAGGTGTTTGTTCCTTTGACCGAGGGAAAATAGCGGCGGTAGCAGGCATCGCAGGAGCTAATGGGCGGCTGCGTGTATGAAGGAGCAATGTAGGGGTGCATGCGCGCAGCGGTGACCGCTGTAGCCGTGCGGTGGTGGAGGTCTCGGGAAGTCCCTGGAGGGGGTGCTCGGCGGTGCGACAGAGGAGATCCCGTATGGATGCAGGGGATGGCTGCCTGCGGTGCTGCACGAGGCAAGAAGAGGAGGCAAGACAACATTGGTGGAGAGGAGTATAGCAGCAGGGCGATGCGCTGTCCGACCGAGAGGAGGGGAGGCACATGAGGTCGAGGACGCCAGAGGTGCGCGGCATGGCTCCTCCGGTCCATGGCAGGAGGCCATGGCGAACAGGCGGCGTCCATGGTCGGCGGGCCAGCGACGGTGCAGCACGGCAGTGTGCGGGGCTCGTGGTCACCGGCGGGGTTGCGACGTGGCGCTCGACGTGGGAGGAGAAGTAGGGCGCAGAGGAGCTTCAGCGCGGGATGGCGTCCTGATGGCGTGGGAGCTCCTGTGGGCGACTGAGAAGGAGAGGCGGGGTTGAGGACGACAGGTCCGGGCGGCGAGGGGATCGGGGCGAAGCCCTTCCTGGCGCTGGTAGTGTGCGTGTGTGAGGCGTCACTGGGAGAACGAGGGAGAGGGAGATGGGGAATGAGGCCCCTGGCGGCACTACGGGAGGGAGAGAGAGACGAGTGAGGAAGAGATCGGGCTAGGGTTAGATGTTGTGGGGGTTGGCTGGGCCTTGGAGGCCGGCCCAGTAGAGAGGGCGGCTGCGCCTAGACGCGGATGGGCCTGCCTGGCTGGGCTCTCTTCTCCCTCTTACTTATTTCTAAAACAAAAAAAACAAAGAAGTGAATAAAAAGGAAGGAGAAGTTAGGGGAAGAAGTTGGGCATGGGGTTAATTTCTGGACTCACAAAAATGTGAGGAACTTAAATAAAATGGCAAGAGGGTTTTTGGAGAGCAATAGATTCGCACATGTTGAATTTAATTCAACATGTTTGAATTTTGAAACCCATTCGAAAGGACTCTAAATGGGCTGAGATTTTTAGAGGGGTCTCGATAAAAGAGATGAGATATATTGGCAGTGTTTGAAGGTCAAACTCGAAGAGGAATAGACATGGAAAATATTTTGCACGTGTGTTATGGGTGATTCCGAAAATGAAATATTTAATATAGCTCCCTAATATCGGGAGGATATGTTATAAAGAGAAGTCACTCTTCCCTCGATTTAAATGGATCGAAGATCCACACAATTTATTTAGTTGAGATGAAGAAGATTTATGAGATGATGGCATGATGACATGATGCAATTCACAAAAATAAAAGGGCAGGCACAAATGAAACACACGGCGAAACCCGAAATATATGGAGGCATCTGAAGCTCCGGTCTTGGGGCGTCACAAAACTCCACCACTACAAGAGGATCTCGACCCGAGATCTAGGATGGCACCGGGGAAAACGAAAGAGAAAGAGAAGAGGTAAAACTAAGTTGCTTCTTTGACAAACGAGTGAAACCATGAGCCTTGAGAGGTTGAACAAATTGAAAGAAAGAATGCAACGAGAATGAGCGAAGTTGAAAGCACTCCGTTCGAAAAAAACAAGGAAGAACAAAATTCGGGTAGCACTCTGGCTGAGAAGGGATGCAAGACTTGATAAGGCGAAAAGAACTTGAGCAAAAAGGGCACAACACTCCAGTTAAATTGATAGGCATGAAAAGAACATGATCTTTGACAAAACGAGATGATGGGTGAACAGAACAACATCGCAAGGCCTCCGGAACAGAACTAAGAATGGAATGGAATGAACGACGAGAAACAAGATCTTGGGGGAGCACGCTTACAACAAATGCTAGAACGGAGTTGTTGGAAAACCAACAACGAAAAGAATAATCTTGATATGGTCTTATGAAATACATCTCAAATTATGAGGTGACAACCTGCCACTCATGGGAAAAAGAATTGGATTGATAAGAACAAGGAGACGAGAAGCTATCTCACCGGGAGGATAAATGAAGAACTTGGATCATTGATAAACACCATAAGAGCGACAATCCATAAAGGAAAGCTTTAGGTGAAATATAACCCAAGATAATTCCAATGAAGAAAATGATGGATTTAAAATATCTCATCCTTGACAACATGTGAATCATGAAACATGAACTCAAATTATCAAGAATGGCATAATACCACCTCCAATAATATGATAGAAAGAATGCACTCCAGATTACAATATGAAGAAAGCTTGAGTTTCTTAGAAAAGAATCTTGATGAACACTTCAAGAAGAAATTAAATCCTTTATGAACCAACATGTAGAACCTTCCCGAAGAACTCCGTTAAACAAAAGAATGCTCAAACGGAAGGCAAGAGAAGATGGAAACACAAGGTGAAGACTTGCAATGATTAGATGAAGCTTTGGAATGGTACAATTGAAATAACTTTGAACTCCGGAAAAGAAAGATGGACAACTTGAATCGAGAATTGATGAACCTCCGGAATAAGGAATTAAATTTACTCGATGAAAACAAGAATAAGAATTACGTTATGCGTATCCTTCACCAATTTAGATTGATGAGAAGCAATGGATTTGGCATACTACTTATTCTCGTAGAACATATTAAGATAGATATGGAGCAAACTTGAGAAGGTCTTCAACGAACCACCGGAAGGATTGAAAACAACGAATAATTGATATGATAACGAATGACGAGAGCTCTTGAACAAACCACTATAAGAACTAAAAATGAACGAAGAGAAGATAAAGAAACACCGGGAAGAATTAGCAAATAACCGAATATGCTTGAGAGAATTTAGATCCATGAGAACGAAGAAATTACGCGCTGATTAGAGAATCCTTGATTTAAGCACCGGTATGATTTGGAGAATGATTGCTGAAAGCTGAGAATGAATACTTCTGAGGTGATGGCCTTCGGAGAATCAAACTGAAAAGACTCCTGAATTTCTCCGGATGGGTGAGAAAGAATTTTGACAATCGAAAACAATTATGAGAGGATGGCAACAATCTCGAATGACGAATCTTGAAGAGAATGGAGCAAGGTTGAAAGAAGAATCTTCTTCGGTCTTCCAGACTGAGAATGACGACGAGAAACACCATCATGAATTATTTAGACGCTCCGGAAGAATCAAAAGCGAAGAGATTGAGCCAACGATGAGAAGAATTTGACTGATGATAAATCATTCTTACGTCAATCTTTGAAACAAATTTGAAAAACTCTGGGAAAATAAGAAGAGTCAGGTAAGTTCCTGGGAAAAGACCTGTGGGTTAGGGCCCACTGAAAAGAAACACCATTGAATGATTTAAGAGAGAAAGCACCGGTTGAATTAAAAGGCTTGAATGAGATAACATCTTCAAAATAGCTTGAACGGATTAAGAGTGGAAACACGAATCTCCGGGATATCTTGAGCACTCCGGAACAAATGAATATCAAGTGGGGAATGATTATGAGGTGCACCGGCATAAGAAAAGCATTGGGCAAAAGAAAAGACTATGCTCGATACCAAAAGCTTGAATTAAATCTACCGGAGAAGAAAAAGAATGAAGAATAACGAACTTGAAGAGCATCTTCATGAGAACCGCCGGGTAAGAATATTGACTAGAAAAGGATGGAGAGACTTCACAAGAATAAAAGATACTTGATTAAAACATCGGATTCCTTGAAAAAAAAAGGGGGGGGGGGGGGGAAAAACAAAGGCAACTTGGAGACGGATGAAACAAACACAATTGAGAAGAACTGATACTTGATCTAGCGGATGTTACAATGACCGGATCCACTTGAAGAGAAGTACACCGGTTAAAAAGGATTTGCATGACAATCTCGATTATCATGAGGGATTAGTATTCACATAGGAGTATGAGAACACCGTTTAGGAAAGGTATGGAATCAACATTTCACTTCGAAGCAACTCGAATACCACAGCTCAAAAACAAAACAAAGGATTGGCTTGCAGAATAAGCCAGAACGAACATATGATAGAGATTTCATCCGAAGTTTTCGTGGTGGGGCCTACAGGGGCTCGATCGTACAGCACCATCATGTACAAGGCAGTCCACATGACATACGAAGCGTCCCCGAGTCGGCATAGCCAAGGACTCTTTAAGACACAACGAGACCACTGTAAAACCGACCGTGGATAGGCGGACCACTGGACGTCGAACCCCAATTTCATATCATACATCTGTCGGAAAGATATCCTAGGAGCTACTTGAATTACCACTTATGAACTCCCGAAATTTTCCGGTTATGCAATCAGGTGTTTGGGATACAGGGGGAAGCATAATATCTCACCCAAACTAGCAAATCCTACATCCAGCTGTATCCATCCTTCAACACATAACCAAGAAACCTTCGGAAATCATCTACCTCAACCTTCGAAAAGCATCCGTTATACGAGTTATGGCAATACTCCCGAACTCCCGCCCCAGTACTGGGTGGCGTCGAGGTTATCTCACCAACGAACTGCATAAAAGAGATTATTGATGTCGGCGTACTAAACTCAGGTATTCCAGAACTGCAACGATAAAATTGTGACGAAAACACGTCGGAGCTCAACTCCCCGGGACACTGCCACAACCCATAAATGTCAGGAGGCACCAAGAACAATGTTCTCGTCACAAAACCATCAGAATGATTCCAAGATACCCGTGTGATCCTAAAATTTTTTTTAGTGAAATTTGAGAAGAGAAGAGTCAAAACTCTACGTCAGGATGCCTTACCAGAGCGATGAAGGGACTGAGGAGTAAAAAGAATTCCTAAACTCCCTGATATATAATTCCTAAATGACTCAAAACATTTTTCTAGACTCAACAACGGCTGCTAAAAACGATCAAGCAGTGGGGGCTCCTAAGGTCGGGGAAGGCTCTGATTACCAACTTGTAACGCCCTCGATGCGGCTATATCTCCCATGTGTCGAAGCACGACTTAGAGGCATAACCGCATTGAAAGCAATGTCGCAAGTGAGGTAATCTTCGCAAACAACCCATGTAATACAATAAGGGAAAAGATACATAGTTGGCTTACAATCGCCACTTCACACAAATACATGAATAAAGCATTACATCAACCAGATACACACAAGGTCTGACTACGGAACCAAAATAAAAGAAGAACCCCAAATGCGACAAGGTCCCCGATCGACCCCAGCTGGGCTCCACTACTGATCAACCAGAACAAAACAACACAAAGGACAAGATCTTCATCGAGCTCCTCCTGAGCTTGGTTGCGTCATCTGCAAAGACTCATCGCACCTGCAATCTGGTTTGGAAGTATCTGTGAGTCATGGGGACTCAGCAATCTCGCACCCTCGCGATCAAGACTATTTAAGCTTATGGGTAAGGAAAAAGGTATGAGGTGGAGCTGCAGCAAGCGACTAGCATATATGGTGGCTAACATACGCAAATGAGAGCGAGAAGAGAAGGCAAAGCACGGTCGATAAAAGTATGATCAAGAAGTGATCCTAGAACAACCTATGTCAAGCATAACTCCAACACCATGTTCACTTCCCGGACTCCGCCGGAAAGAGACCATCACGGTTACACATGCGGTTGATGTATTTTAATTAAGGTCAACTTCAGGTTTTCTACAACCGGACATTAACAAATTCCCATCTCCCCATAACCACGGGCACAGCTTTCGAAAGTTCAAATCCCTGCAGGGGTGTCCCAACTTAGCCCATCACAAGCTCTCACGGTCAACGAAGGATATTCCTTCTAGCGGGAAGACCCGATCAGACTCGGAATCCCGGTTACAAGACATTTTGGCAATGGTAAAGCAAGACCAGCAAAGCCACCCAGATGTGCCGACAAATCCCGATAGGAGCTGCACATATCTCGTTCTCACGGCACACCGGATGAGCCAGACGTCGGGTAGGCCAGCCCAGAGTTGCCCCTGGTAGCTCCGGACATCGCTCGGTTTGGACCAACACTCAGAGGAGCACTGGCCCGGGGGTTTAAAATAAAGATGACCCTTGAGTCTGAAGAACCCAAGGGAAAGAAAAGGCTAGGTGGCGAATGGTAAAACCAATGTTGGGCCATGCTGGAGGAGTTTTATTCAAGGCGAACTGTCAAGGGGTTCCCATTATTACCCAACCGCGTAAGGAACACAAAATCCGGGAACATAACACCGATATGACGGAAACTAGGGCGGCAAGAGTGGAACAAAACACCAGGCATAAGGCCGAGCCTTCCACCCTTTACCAAGTATATAGATGCATTAATTAAAATAAGATATATTGTGATATCCCAACAAGTAAACATGTTCCAACAAGGAACAAACTTCAATCTTCACCTGCAACTAACAACGCTATAAGAGGGGCTGAGCAAAGCGGTAACATAGCCAATCAACGGTTTGCTAGGACAAGGTGGGTTAGAGGTTTGGTTCAACAATATAGGAGGCATGTTAAGCAAGTGGTAGGTATCGCAGCATAGGCATAGCAAAAGAGCGAGCAACTAGCAAGCAAAGATAGAAGTGATTTCGAGGGTATGGTCATCTTGCCTGAAATCCCGCAAGGAAGAAGAACGAGTCCATGAAGAAGACAAACGGACGTAGACGAACGGGTCCTCACAAACGCGACGTTACCGGAACCAACCCAAAGAAGCAACACCGGAAAGAAAGCAAACAATATAGTAAAACAACCATCACATAATCATGGCACGATGCGCAAACAAGTATGATGCATGTCCGGTTTAATGAAGCATGGCATGGCAAAGTGCACAAACAAAACTACAAATTAAGTGGATCTCAATATGCAACGGAGTTGCATATTGAAGAAAACACCACATGACTTATTTAGTTCACTCCTGGTTAGGTACTCAACAATATTAAATGTTGGTTAACATGTCAAGAGGTGAAGCAAAGTAAAACTACCTATCTAGGCAAGTTTAAATGAGGCCGGAACAACAAAACAACAAGTCCGGAAGATCCTCATGAGCATTTATCAATTTAAAGCAACAACAATTTAAACATTTTAGTTGTTGTTATCATGATGCGGATGACATGAACAAGTTTATGCAATTTTTATTAAAAGTTGACAAGAGCAATATGAAGCATTTGTCACCGTGGTGGAAAGGAAAAGGGGTGCCACGGCAAAGATAACGAAACGGTGCCATGCAACGTTTCGGTTCCAACAACTCATTGAGACGTTGGTGCAAAAGAAAGTGTGGCGGGAGCGTGCAAAAGATGGAAGGTGGGGTGCTCCCGGTAACCGGGTTCCCACATGACGATGACAAGGTAAAAGAGGGCAACGTGCACCGACAAATCGAGCACGGTGCAAGCACGAGCATCTCATACATCGCAAGCAATCGTTCAAGGACGTCGTCTCGGGGTTATACCTTCGAAGTGTGTAAACGGGACGGCATTCTCGCAACGGCGGTAGTGGAAGTAGTCGTTCACGTTCGTTCGGAGAGGTACTTGATGACTCCAACGTCTTCGAAGCGACGGTAGTTGTACACGGTCCACGAGACGTCGATCGTTCGGGGTCCGACTTGCGGTTCTTGCCGACATGAGTGGTACTTGGCATTTTCGTGTAGACGAATTAGGCACATCCGAAGGGTCACACTCGTCATCATGGGAACTTGGTGAATCCGAGGTCTTCGAGGGTCGTGGTACTTGGCGAATCCGCGTAGTCATGCACGTTCCAACATCACACTTGGAGGGACACCGACGGCGTGGTACTTGGCGAATCCTGGACTGTCTTGGCGGTCTCCGGTGGAGGCGTTTGTTCCTTTGACCGAGGGAAAACAGCAGCGGGAGCAGGCATCGCAGGAGCTAATGGGCGGCTGCGTGTCTGTAGGAGCAATGTAGGGGTGCATGCGCGCGGCGGTGACTGCTGCAGCCGTGCGGTGGTGGAGGTCTCGGGAAGTCCCTGGAGGGGGTGCTCGGCGGTGCGACAAAGGAGATCCCGTACGGATGCAGGGGATGGCTGCCTGCGGTGCTGTACGAGGCAAGAAGAGGAGGCAAGACAACGTTGGTGGAGAGGAGTACAGCAGCAGGGCGATGCGCTGTCCGACCGAGAGGAGGGGAGGCACATGAGGTCGAGGCCACCAGAGGTGCGCGGCATGGCTCCTCCGGTCCATGGCAGGAAGCCATGGCGAACAGGCGGCGTCCATGGTCGGCGGGCCAACGACGGTGCAGCACGGCAGCGTGCGGGGCTCGTGGTTGCTGGCGGGGTTGCGACGTGGCGCTAGACGTGGGAGGAGAAGCAGGGCGCGGAGGAGCTTGAGCGCGGGATGGCGGCCTGGTGGCGTGGGCGCTCCTGCTGGCGACTAAGAAGGAGAGGCGGGGTTGAGGACGACAGGTCCGGGCGGCGAGGGGATCAGGGCGAAGCCCTTCCTGGCGCTGGTAGTGTGCGTGTGTAAGGCGTCACTGGGAGAACGAGGGAGAGGGAGATGGGGAACGAGGCCCCTGGCGGCGCTACGGGAGGGGGAGAGAGACGAGTGAGGAAGAGATCGGTCTAGGGTTAGAAGTTGTGGGGGTTGGCTGGGCCTTGGCGGCCGGCCCAGTAGAGAGGGCGGCTGCGCCTAGACGCAGATGGGCCTGCCTGGCTGGGCTCTCTTCTCCCTCTTACTTATTGCTAAAACCAAAAAACAAAGAAGAGAAGAAAAAGGAAGGAGAAGTTAGGGGAAGAAGTTGGGCATGGGGTTAATTTCCTGGACTCACAAAAATGTGAGGAACTTAAATAAAATGGCAAGAGGGTTTTTGGAGAGCAATAGATTTGCACATGTTGAATTTAATTCAACATGTTTAAATTTTGAAACCCATTCGAAAGGACTCTAAATGGGCTGAGATTTTTAGAGGGGTCTCGATAAAAAAGATGAGATATATTGGCAGTGTTTGACGGTCAAACTCGAAGAGGAATAGACATGGAAAATATTTTGCACGTGTGTTATGGGTGATTCCGAAAATGAAATATTTAATATAGCTCCCTAATATTGGGAGGATATGTTATAAAGAGAAGTCACTCTTCCCTCGATTTAAATGGATCCAAGATCCACACAATTTATTTAGTTGAGATGCAGAAGATTTATGAGATGATGGCATGATGACATGATGCAATGCACAAAAATAAAAGGGCAGGCACAAATGAAACACACGGTGAAACCCGAAATATATGGAGGCATCTGAAGCTCCGGTCTTGGGGCGTCACACGTGCACACACCTTCTCTTCCCTCTCTACGGGCATTTTATCTCTCGCACCCCATCGTTGGTGGCCTCTGCCATATACATCACCTCTCTATGATGAAAGCCATGCACACTTAAATTACATCCGCCACATAGGACCCCGCGGCACACACACACACACGCACGCACCCCCCCAACACACACACACACTAAGACTCCATCTCTCTCTCTCTCTCTCACACACACACACACACACAAACACACACACACGCAAGCACGCACCCCCCCACACACACTAATACTTAATCTCTCTCCCTCTCACACACACACAAACAAAGACTCCATCTCTCTCTCCTCTCTCTCTCTCTCTCACACACACACACCCCACACACACACACTAAGACTCCATCTCACACACACATGCTCTAGGCGGAGCATTTGTTCCTACCACCTTTCATCCAACCTTACCCGTATGATAAACAATCACCTTTATTTACTTGCATAACATGGACAAATTCCACTTTACTTTAGTAGTCAGCAAACTTATCATCTGTACCCTTATAGAAAAATGAGTTGGTGGTGATGGTGTGCCTGCCATCTTGTAATACAGACCGTATGATCTATATCTGAGGATAGAAAGCAAACTATGATAATTTTACAAAAAATATCGGCACCTCTCTCCACATCATTATCTCTCGCAACCTCATTGCTCAGCAATTAAAAAAGGAATAAGTCTCTGGAACAATCTAGCATGCATGGTGGCTACTGCCGCCTGCAGGCGCCGTCCATCCCCATGCCTCCGCCCATTCCGACCACCAGTCACCACCACGCTCCACTCCTCCTCGCCTTATCTCTCATCTTTCATTTTTTCGATGACATTCTGGAGATACCAGTTTTTCAATAAAATTCTTGAGATATCATTAATTTTTACACATGGGATTACTCCTGCATGGGTCAATCACAATAGGTGTTATGTTAAAAAATGCATATTGATGTTCCGTGCAATGCACGAGAATCTTGCTTGTAATTATATAACGCAAATCAAGAGCAGGAAGTGACATTTTTTTGACACAACCACATTAACATGGCCACGTAAATCACTAGCTAAAGTAAATACCATTATACTTATATCCCGATGCAAAAGGTTGAGTACATGTCCGAAGAGTAGAGTCGCACACACGTACTCTGTCTCTCAGAATCTCTCTCCCACACACACCAGTTACGTGACGCCCACTTAAGCACACACGTATGTTACAATTTGTGCACCCGTGGGTACACGTGATGCTGCGCATTTATTTAAGCCGGAAGGCGAACCCAAACAGTAGCTTTATTCATTCCCCTCCCGCCGCCTCTTCTCTGGTCGCCGTCGCCCGGTAGCCATGGGACGGCCGAAGGTAACAACATATGCCATACTCCCGCCGGAGCGGCGCTTCAATATGGGAATTTTAGTGGTCATGCATGCATCTTTTTGTGCTCTAGCACTCCTATATATGGGTTGACCGGTCGCTTCCCGCGGACGTGCGCGAGCGGTGGAAGAGGAAGGAGAAGGGAAGTGGGCTGTGGAGTAACGTTTTTACCACAATTTCTTAGGAAACTGAGTGCAATAATTGAGTAGTTTTGCAAACTACCAGTACTACACCTGAAACAGTTCAAAACCTATACTCCCTTGCTAGCGCGCGCTTCCCGCTTGAAATGGTCAGCGTCGCCCTAGAGCTTCAGTGCCGCATTAATGCCCGGCCAGAGCAGAGGCGACCTCTCACTGGCGCCGGCTTTGAAGTGGCGCGACGGCCGAGAGAGAGCCGCTTCCCGGTGCACGCGATTGCTCCGCCTCGAGACTGGCCATAGGCCCTGTTTGGATCCATGGGTTAGAGTTAGTTTGAGCTAGTTGGGGCTCAAATAGCCCTAAACTATCCAAGCATGAGGGTTTAAATTGGAGCAAGTTGCACCGAACCCACCAAAAAAACTATCCCACCCAAGAGGTGCTAACTGGAGATAGTTCTCATTGGGACCACTGAAAAATCACTTTTCTCTCTCCATGAAGTGCATTTATTGTCAATCTAACCCTGTCACCCAAACACCTCTTTGGCTACAGTTAGTTCAGGGTTAGTCATGAGTTAGTCTAACCTCTAGCTAAGTTAGAGTATCATACAGGAGCAGTATAGGACATGCAAGTTTCTCAAAGCATACAGGCAAATTCGTACGTGAAATGATTTTTTTCTTTTTGAAAACGGAATGTGAAATGAATTTTTTAGAATGCTCTTGGCATGTTGCTAACATGTAATAGTTAACCGACCTCAATAGACGGCAGAAACGCCAGCCTGCCGCACTTTAATAGAGACGACGAGGGAGAAGTGATACAGGCTGCTGGATTACTAGAGATAGGTGTCGCACGGAAGCCAAGAAATATGGTGATAGCGTGGTTTAGCCATGTACTAGTATGATACTACACTGGGCTGCCGTGTTTCGTACTCTTCCAGTCCACTTTGGAGATGATTGGATAATTTTATATCGCTGAATAATATTAAATATTATGAGTGCAGACGCTCCTCCACGAGGTTCCTTGCTCCTTCTCGGTCGTCCGGAATCTATGTTCTTCCACTCTATTTTTTTACGTGAGCTTTGTTCATCCTTTTGCCAACACGTGATACATCTAGCATCAAGGTGCACGTGTTATGCAAGGATCGTTCCATCTATATGAAGAACACGTGGGACAGGAACTACGAGACGAACATGTACCCAGGAGTGGACATATGAACTTGAGTAATGTAGCATAGTAAGTGAAGTAGAATGGCACAAATGGTATGAACATGCGTGGCATATAGGGTGTGTTTGGTTGCGTTCTCGTCTCAGCATATTTGTGCTAAACTAGTGTGGGCTCATGCACCCTCCATACACTCTACCAAACACCCAAAAGTAGGTCGAGAAGGGAACTCTTGGGCGGCATTTGTCTCTTACTACGTACTACCACTAAATGTTGTACGTGGAATGCACGGTGATGTTATGGAGTACGTGCCTAAGTACTCTACTACTACTATATTAGTTGGAGGCACATATTAACTTTTATATTTGTTCACGTGTAAGTGCCCCGAGACCTTCCAACTAGACGTGTCTTTGTCTCCAGGTCGCACTTTGTATCGTTCATACCACTAAGTACTACTACGTGTGGTCTCCGACCCAGAAGTGGAGACGCTCTACCATGCTGTTTTTTTACGCTGGGCTCTACCACGCTGTTCATGTCCCACTTCTTTCGCTGACGCGTGGGACATCCAACACTTGCCGTGTTTGGCACCCTTCGTCGTAAGAGTTGAAACGCTAGCATTCATCAGAGGCCTCCTTTTGTTCATAGGATAGGAATATGAAAATCATAGGAAGTGAGATGACATGCATCTCAATTCCTATAGAGAAAGAGATGCCATTTCATGCTTAGGATAGGAATTTTTCCATTTAGTCTAGGCTAATGTACTGGCAATTATCTCTAAAAACTACAGTAGTAACTAGTAGTACTGGTACATGCTCGTACTCAGACACACACACACACACACACACACAAACTACTAGTACTACTACTTCTCACATGCTGGCCAGACGCCGTCGTTCTCCTTCCCTGCTTTGTCGGCGACACCCCACCGTGCTTGGATCTCCGCCGACCTCTCCGCAGCAACGCGTGTGTCCTTTTCTTTCTTGCGGCGGCGGGCCTCTCTTTTCTTGAGTGCTTTCTGACTTTTCCGCTCCTTCTATGTGGCTTTGGCCGCCTCTTGCTCTACCGCCCATTCGGCCTTGGCATCTTCAAATTCCTCCCACATAGTTGTGAGGTCACGAGCGGCGATGATCTCGGCACAGCGGGATGCCATCGCTTCCCTACCATTTTGTGTGCGGTCGTGGGCGGCGAGGAACTCAGCGCGGCGGGATGCCATCGCTGCCTTACCGGTTAGTGTGCGGCGTGGTGGCATGATCGACGCTTGGTGAGACCTCTGGGGTGGAGTGGCCGGGCAACCGTATAGTGCATTGGTTGTCAAGAGCTCAAGGACAGAAGACGAAGCAAATTTAGATTCCCCTTCAATCGTGGTCATTTATTACCGGGTAAAATGCATTGGCGGTCATCGAACTTATCTTGATAGCTCACTTTGATCATTGTATACGAGATATGGTGATTATACAGTCACTGGCTCAGCGTATAGCTCCATATTTGTCTGGTTGAATAGTCAAACAGTCCGCATGCGCCTCATTAGCTCGTGTTCTTTATCTATCTACGCGGGCCTACCTGTCAATGGAGAAAGAAATAGTGTAAAAACCAAAATTATGCTAGAGTCCGGACCGCTTCCGGAGCCCGCTCTCACCGCCCTGGCCCCTCAAGACGCCAGCTGCCCGCCGCATGCATGCATAGCAAGTAGTACTCCTTATGTGGAGGAGAGAGAGGCATTGACAAAGTCAAGGAGTGGGCTTTGCAAGAGCCCGTCTCTACACGTGCTCCTAGGTATAAAAAAATAATTCTAAAAAAAGGCATAAAAACAATTGTGTCTTAAAAAAAGAAATGTAAAAAACATTTGAGAGGAAATATATAGAGAGAAAGTGAGAAAAAGCTGTAACCTGGGCATTACATGAGGAAGGAGGGAGTGGTGCACATGCCAAGTTCACTGGGCTTCCGTGTTTCACACTCCTCCGTCGTGATAGTGGAGACAATAGCTTTCATCAAAAATAAACAATGAATACTCGTTGCTCGTCCTCTATATCGGAAAGAATAGTTTCATTCGCCGACATGTGGGACGTCGACCATCCTGGTCCACCTGCCATGCACAAAATTATCCTGGTCGACCCCGATCGTATCGTAGGCCCAACCTTTCCCACTGTAAGTTGTTCGGACAAAGGAACCATCATGACTTCGTTGAATTCCGCTTCTTCAAGAAAACTTACTGTACCCGCAATACTACCACCACACGCGAAGACTGGACGGCACTGTACCACGTCATATCACTAAAACCCACTAGGGCAAACTAGCCCGCCTAGGTCATATATTTTGGAACGGAGGGAGTACGTCTCTGCACTGCTATGATTTTGTGTTGCACGTCATATCACTGAAAACCACTAGGCCAAACTAGCCCGCCTAGGTCATCGATCGCTAAGCCTAGAATTTTAGGAGCTAGGGCTATTGGTCGATCGATGAGGGATAAGTATAAGCGTACCACGAGCTCATCAGCCCCAACGTTTCTCTTTGGTGAGTGTTTTGTACGTACTATAGCTCGCACAGTAGCTAGCCTACTAACACCAAGAATCATCAAACAAGCCCGGCTGATATGATAAACAGTTCAAACTTACATCTAATCATGCCATATATTACATCAAAAGCTGGTGAGGATACATCTGTTTCCATAACTCGGAGAGGGTTCGCATGATTCATCGCATGATTCACTATCAAACAAAAGTAGCAAGATCCGCCCACACAAGACATTGCACTAGCCCTAAGATGGTTTGATAACACGCACTATTCTGGTAATTAAACACAGGGTAATGCAAACTACCCTGAAGGATTAGCGCGACCAACTATTTCTTGTCATCGATGTCTCGGTCAATGACCACAGCACGGACAACGGCATGGGAATCTATTTCTGGGGCGATGTCCACAGGACTGACCGCGACATCGGAATCGATCTCTGGGGTGATGTCCACAGGATGGACAGCGGCATCGGAATCGATCTCCGGGGCGATGCCAACAGGACGGGCCACGACATCAGAATCATCAAGGACGTCCACCGGCACCTGCACAACCCTAACATATTAGCAAGCACATTGCAAATAATCAAAAACCACAACTACGGTAATAAGCCATTACTTTTTACCTTGTGCAGCTCACCGGGGGATCTCATCCTCCCGGGGGCCATCTCCTCGTCCTTGATGGGGGCCATCACCTTGCGAGGGTAATACTGCTTCTCAACGGCGACTATCTCCTCAAACTTGGTCTTGAGCTTCACATAGGTGGAAATCAGAGTTCCTGGGGTAGGCACGGTGGGGCCCTTGCCATTCTTCCAACTTCCTTTGAGGAGTTCGTCCGCCAACGTCCTCAACTCTTTGGCCAATGCTTGTTTCTTGGAGTTCTTCGTCTCCATGGGTTGGCCCGCCAACATGGTAAACTCGTTGGTCGGTGCTCGCTTCCTGGAGATCACTGTCTCTAGTGGTTTGTCTGACGGCAACTCTTTGCCTAATGCTCCAGGATCCATCAATGAACTGACAAACAAAAAGCAATCGAAAGGAAACCACAATCGCAGTGAAAACGGGAAAAGAATAGGATGTGAGAATCGGTTGGTGCTTCGCAAAAAGAAGATTCTTGGAATGAAAATATAGCAGCATGACTGATTCGCCAACCTTTCCTTCATCGGCACAGAAGAAAAATGGCAGAAGTGAGTAGCCTGGAGTGAGGTTTTCTTCAAGAAAGGGAAGAAAGGGCTTCAACGAGCGTTCCAGTGAAATGATGGTTGCTTTGTCCAGTCCAACTTGGAGGCCACCTTACCACTGCTGGTAAAGGTGTGGGTTTTGTGATATGACGGTTCATGACGGCCACACCGGGGTTACAGGTGAGTCTTGACTGTAGCACCTCGCTGTGATTTGGTGGATGGCACGCGGGCCCGGATGCTTTGAAATGTCCCGCATGTAGATAGAGCGGCTAGTCATATAGGAGTGCTCAATATTGTGCACCGCGACCAAGGTGGAGAGGAAAATGAGAGAACTATGTAATTAATGCATGAGTTTAATTAGGGTAGTTTTGTAAAGGACGAGATACATTCCTCCAATCGCAAAATGCCTTGGTTCATGAGATTTGAGATTTGAGCCCTATAAACCGGAAGGGAGGGAGTACTGCACACGGTGTAGTCTAGTTAGTTGTTGAAATCTCTAGAAAGGCAAATACTCCTTTCCGGTTTACAGTGCTATACTACTCCCTCCGTCTAGGTGTGTAAGTCATCTTATGAAAACCAAATAGTCACAAAACACTTAGGCGCGGTGCATTAACTGTCGGATTTCGGGTTCCGGCAGACCCTTGAGGTTCGAACACTGGGGTGCGCGCGGATATTTCGCCTCCTACCTACCTGCACCCCTCCCCCTCGCTAAGATCTAAGCTATGGAAAGAACAACACGAGGGACATAGGGTTTATACTGGTTCGGGCCACCGTTGTGGTGTAATACCCTACTGCAGTGTGTGGCGTGGTGGATTGCCTCTTGGGCTGATGATGAGGAACAATACAAGGAAGAATAGCCTCGCGAGGGTCTGTTCTTGGCTGGGGCGATGAACTGCTGGGAGGAGTTCAGTCACCCCTCTCTCTCTCTCCGATTGTTGATGCCCCAACCTCTAGCCTCTCTCTCTCTCTGATTCTTTCTCTCCTCTGATTCTCTGATCTCCTCCCTCTCCTGTGGGGGCTGGTCCTATTTATAGAGGCCCTGGTCCTCTTCCCAAATATCGAGCGGGAAGGGAGCCAACAATGGCGGGCTAATTTGAAGGGGGACAGCTAGTACTAGCTATCCTGACAAAAGTAGTCTTCACCTGCACAAAGCTCTGGTGGTGACGCTGTCTTGGGCTCCACAATGACCTCCGTCTTGCAGTCATCCTGGTCTTGGTCTTGTTGCACCGAAATGGCAACCTTTGCCTGATGCCTCGGTACTCCGCGGCTGTGCTTGCCCCCTTTGCACCGAAGAGGAAAGGAGGACACTGCGCGGGCTGGCACCTGCCTGGCGCCTTTGGTTGTCATGGCTTGCATCACGGGCACCTCGTGAGGTACCCCGCCTTGATCTCTCCGCCTCCTCGTGAGCCCGCCTGATGAGGCCATGCCTGAGGAAGCTCCGTGTCGTCCGCCCCGCGAGGCTTGGCCCCTCGCGAAGGTCTTGGGTCTGTGTTGATGAAGATGCGCCGTGCTGGGCCCCCCTTTGAGCCACGCCGCAGGCCGCAGGCAGGCAAGTCTGGGGACCCCCGTTCCCAGAATGCCGACAGTAGCCCCCGGGCCCAAGGCGCGCCCGGACTTGGCCGTGCAGGAAGGCGGAAGGGCAAGAGCGAAGCGCCGCGGGCCCTAACAGCCTGTGGCCTTGGGCGCCGCGTGGCGGTTGATTGGACGTGGGCGGCACTGTTCCCCCACGCCCCCCTTATTTTGCACCATGCTAGGCGGACTCGTAGTTGTACACAGCCGCTCCCCCTTCTATTGCTCGAGCGCCCTTTTTCCTTCCTCCGCTCGAACTCCAGCTTCTGTTTTCAACCCAATCTCGAACCTCCCCCCTTCCCATCGCCATGGCTCTGACGACGAAGGGAAGAGGGAAGAAACCCGTGCCTCCGCCTTGTCCGCCGCCGTTGGTGGCCCCCGCCGAGGGCTTAGGCAAGGTTAGCTCGGCTCTGGCCACTATTTTCAACGAATGCGGGTGGACGACGGCCTGGCCCGCGTCCCACTTCTCCATCGACAGGATAGTCACCGAGGTCCCGTATTTTGCCGACGCCCTGTGGGCGGGTCTGGTTCCTCCCTTTTCTGATTTCTCCAATGCCGTGATTTTCCACTATCAGATCCACATGATGCATCTGGGTCCTGAATCCATCACCCTCCTTTCGGTCTTCGCCTTTGTCTGCGAGGCTATGATGGGCATCCTTCCTTTGGTTGCCTTGCTGCGCCACTTCTTCTCGCTGCACCTTGTCGACCCTACCCAATGCTGGGCGTGCGTGAGCTTCGTTGCCGTGTCTGAGACAGCGGCCTCTGGGATTGACTTCAAGCTCCCCCTGCCTGCGGCTGGGTTCCGCGAGCGGTGGCTGTATGTGGACGCAGGGGTGCCCAGCCCCCTGCTATCAGAGCCAACTTCGCCTGCGGTCCCCAATTCGGGCTAGGGCCAGGAGACGCTTGAGAGCCCCCGGCTCGTCTTCGTCTGGCACCGCTTCGCGTTCTTGAGGTCGCTTGGCGTGACAGTGCCCAAGGTGGTGAAGGAGTTCCTGCTACGCAGCGTTGCTCCTCTCCAACGCCACTCCTGCCGGATGTGGGCCTTCAGCGGGCGCGATGATCGTATGAGGCTCCAGGAAGAGGACCTGACTCCTTAAGTGCTGAGGACAGCGCTCTTGACCCTAACTGGGGACCCTAACTGTGGCAGCATCCAGTAGGGAGGGGCGTTGCTGTACCTCTGCCAGAGCAGGGGCAATTTTGTGAAGCAGATGCCTATCTTTGATGAGTGGGGGTTGTGCCCCGCCGGCCTCCAGGGGCCTCGCGAGAACCCAGTGGTGGTGATTGCCCTTCCAGTTGGCCAAGGCGGCTCTTCCTCGAGCGGCGGAGCAGGGAGGCATGAGGCGCCAGAGGCCGAGGGGGCTCCCGGCGGGGTGACGGCGCCGGGCGATGCTCATGAGGGAGCAGCTTTCGGGGCCCGTGCCGCTGAGGCTGAGGGTGACGAGCAGCTGCCCTCAGCGCCTGCGACTGAGGCCCCTGAGGCTCCAGCTGCTTGCCTTGGCGAGGCGATTGGCAGCGCGCATCAGGCAGGCGCCCCTGACACAGATCGCCTTGATGCTCCGTCTTCGTCGCAAGTTGATCCCTGCGCCCAACTCTTGGGCCGCTTCCGTGTGGACTTTGAGGCCCTCCGGAAGAGAAGGGAGGCCCTGGGCGACGATTACCCTTGTCGCCTGCTGAAGCGTAGGAACTACTTCGCCACTGATGAGTAAGCCTTCTCCTTTCCCAGCTCCCGATCCTTCTGTTGCTTTTACTGACCCTTGCTCCGCAGGCCCCTTCTAGCCAAGCTTGCGGAGACGGCTGAGGTGCCGTCCCCCTTGGCTTTGCCCCCTCCATCGTCCTCAAGCGCCCTGAGCAGCAGAGCCCTTGTGGTGAGGGCGGTCGAAGAGGCGGACCGTCCCGAGGTGCATCGTGGCCCTGCGCACCTCGCGATCCTCTTCCGCAGGCCTTCTCGTGGCATAGCTAGCCTGCCGTGGGCTTCTCGCCTGGTCGTGGACTGCGACTGGCTGAGGCGCTCCCTACGCTCTTCACCTGGGGACGGGCTGGCTCCAGGCCGGGCTTCTGGCGCGGCGTGCCTGGCCGTCGCGAGGGTGCTAGCCCCAGCCCCCAGCCCGGAGGGGGAGTGCTGATTCGTGGCCCCCGACGCTTGCTTGGGGTAGCTGATGGTGTGGAAGACGTGCTCGAGCGTGCTCGGGGGCGTCGCGCTCTCCGCCAAGGATTCCTTCGCAGGGCGGCTGACGCGGTAAGCCTGCTTGGTGAGGAGCTTGCTGATGAAGACGCGCGCCTTGTGGCCGAGGGCCTGTGCCTGGCCGCAAAGAGGCGCGAGCTGGAGGGCGCCATCACCCTTGCGCACCGTCAGCGCGATCTTGACAACGCAGAGGCCAAGGCGTCGCTGGTGGCCTCTCGGGAGGCCCGATCTTGGGCCGCCGAGGAGGCCCGGGAAGCCGACCGGCGGCGAAAGGCGGCGGAGGAGCGGGCTCGGGAGCTCCTGGCCTGGTGCCACTCACTGGAGGAGCAGGTGGAGCTGTGCGAGGTAGCCCTCGCGTCGATGAAGGTGGCCTCTGGCGACTCAGCAGAGCTCCAGAAGCGTGAGGAGGCGCTGACGCTAGAAGCCGCCGAACGTACCCGCGAGTACGAGCGTCTGGAGACGAGGGAGTGCTTGGTGACACAGGCGGAGGATGATGTCGCTGCACAGGAAGCCCGTGTCCTAGGGGAGGTCAGACGTCGGGTGGCGATGACGCATTTGAACCTTGAGCACGAGTTCGAGGAGAAGCTGGGGTTGATCCGGGCCGAGGCTGAAGGCAGGACTGCTGCCTTGAGAGCCAAGCTAGAGGAGGCGACACGGCGGGCCGATGCTTTCCGGGCCACCCTTGAGGTGGCGCAAGGTGAGTTAACCGCCTCCCAGGCCGAGGTGCTCGTTCTTCGCCAGCGGGTGGAGGAGGCTGAGGCCGTCGCGCGCCAGAATGCGGATGAGATACGTCAGCGGCGGATCCTGGAGCATGAGCACGGCCCCATGCTCACCATGCTCCGGGAGAGAGCCAACACAGCCTTGGGCAACATCTACGAGGCTGCTGTTGGTGAGCCGCATGCAGTCAACTACACCGGCAATATTCAGTTCTTCACTGACGTGCTGACGCAGCTGGAGGCGCGGTCGGTCAGGGCTGACAGGTTGGTGGAGGAGAGGAGCCGCGCCCTGCTCGGGCGTGCCTTTTCTCGCGTCTTCAGCCATCTTCGGAACATGGATCCCCACTTCGATTTCGACACGCCATCGCCCTAGTCCCCCAGGCCGTCCGAGGAGACCTGGCGCACTGGGTGGAAGACAATGTGGATGCTCTTATCAGGGCCTTCGCTTCAGACAACGACGACATGACCGTAGCTGCCGACGAGGGCGGTGTGGTGAACGGCCCTGACGCCGCTGGCGGCGACGCGTACAGCGATGGCGAGTTCAGCAACGCCAGCAACGGCTCGGGTGGTGCTCTTCAGGATGCATTGGGGGATTTATCCGACTGATTGTGCATCGTTCCTGCTTCCTTGCCCTGCATGAATAGAACTCAGGTTTTGGCCTGATGGCTATGAGAGCATTTTGGAGGGGGAGCCCCTCATGTAAAACTTGTGTTCATCGTATTAGTAGACGCTACATTGCCCATGCGCCTGCGCCAAGTGGTTGGCTTAAGTGACGCGCTGGTCGGCTAGTTTACCTTTGTCCCGTGCTGGCCCTGAGGTAGCCTGTGGGAGGTTGTGGTGTCCCGAGTGCTCCCTGATTCGATTCGTAGGACCTGTAGTTAAACACCCTCCTGAGAGGACGCGACGGCGGCAGTCTGGGCTGCGCGCAAGCTAGGCCTGACCCGGCTCGCGAGGGGCTCACGAGGGGAGGCAGCTGAGGCGAAGTGGTAACCAAAACGCGAGAAATTGCTCGAACGAGACTAAGCACCCCTTCCCCGAACACACGCAAATCTCAAATTCGAATCCAACTTGAATCCAGCGGGGGAAAGCGACAACCAAAGGGAAAAGCAACGAAAGCAGACAAAAGGCCGCGTCCGGCACCTAATCTAGTCTTGGACGTCTTCTCACCAGCGCGGAGCTAAGTGCTGCCACTGGGCGTGGGAGGGAGCCCCAGGGCCTGAGGCCGTCACCCCTGAGACTCCGGGGCGTGTACAGCCCCACTCATTATTACGTGAGAGTGTCACGGGGCGGCAAGCTTCACAGGCACTGGGCCTTCTTCATAGGTACTGGCCTTGCTTCATATCGCCAGATGAGGGCCCCGCCTTGCGCCACACTCTAGTTCCATCAACGACGACCGAAAACCAGGACGCCGCCGATGGGGTAGAGCGGTCGCCAGCGGTTCCCCGACGACCACGGGTCCTCCTCCAGGGGCAGGCCCTGAGGCACCTCCCCAGCAGAGGGCCTACCTCCTGAGAACACCTTGCTCCGAACGCCGCGGTGGTGATGTCGGATCTCGGGCCCTCTCCTGCAGCCCCCTGCGCCCTCCTCCCGAGCGGTAGGAGACTGTGGGAGCGGGGCAGCTGCTCGCTGTGGTGACCTGCACCTCCTGCGATCCATGGTTAGCATATGCCTGCTCCTGAAGAATTAGCGGTACCCGATAATCGTTGCCTCCAGCGTGGCAAGTGGGACCGTCCCGGGGCTCCTGGAAAGGCTCAGCTTCTGGCGCCTCGTCCCCCAGCTTGGGCTAAGGAGCGAGCCTTGTTCGCTCTCGTGAGGGTGTCCTTGGTCCATCATGATGGGCACGTATTCCTCTGGCGCTGTCATCCAGAAGGCCACGCCGTAGTGCTCCTCGTGCCACGCGGTCCTGCCTGACGCGCCCACCGTGGGGTGGCAGCACGGCTGTCCACTGGGGCCGCGGGTCGCATCGAGTCCTTCTTCTTCGCGGACCGGGAGCGGGGGCAGCGCCGCCGCCAGTCCGGTGCTGACAGCTTCGCTGGCGTTGGAGTAGCCTTGGAGCCCGCGGGCGTGCGCGGAGCCCCCGCGCGGGCCACCCTGGGCTTGAGATGGGAGCTGGGTGCAGAAGGGGTGAGCCCCCGAGGCGGTGAAGCCCAGGAGCTCTGCCACCCGCTCCAGCAGCACGTCGCGGCCGCCCTCCAGTAGCCCGCACTGCAGCAGCTCTCGGGCCACCGTCAGCGCGGCCCACAAGTTCGCCTGCTCCCGGCGGGTGTACGGTGTCGTGGTCGCGGCGTGATTGGAGGCCCTTGCTGCCGACCGCGCCTGCCACGGAGTGAGAGCTGTCGAAGCCTGTCCACGTCGCCCGCGGCCCGCAGCGCCCTGCGGACCGCGAACTTCCTAGGGCACGGGGTCACCCGAGGCGAGCGGCTCTGCGCGGGCGGGCCACGCCACCCATGGATCTTGGTTGCCCGCCTGGTCGCCGGACATGGTGATGACGACGCGACGGGGCACGAAGCAGTAGAAGGTGGATTCCAGCGCACCCCTACCTGGCGCGCCAAATGTCGGATTTCGGGTTCCGGCAGACCCTTGAGGTTCGAACACTGGGGTGCGCGCGGAGATTTTGCCTCCTACCTACCTGCACCCCTCCTCCTCGCTAAGATCTAAGCTATGGAAAGAACAACACGAGGGACACAGGGTTTATACTGGTTTGGGCCACTGTTGTGGTGTAATACCCTACTCCAGTGTGTGGCATGGTGGATTGCCTCTTGGGCTGATGATGAGGAACAATACAAGGAAGAACAGCCTCAGGAGGGTCTGTTCTTAGCTGGGGCGATGAACTGCTGGGAGGAGTTCAGTCACCCCTCTCTCTCTATCTCCGATTGTTGATGCCCCAACCTCTAGCCTCTCTCTCTCTCTGATTCTTTCTCTCCTCTGATTCTATGATCTCCTCCCTCTCCTGTGGGGGGATGGTCCTATTTATAGAGGCCCTGGTCCTCTTCCCAAATATCGAACGGGAAGGGAGCCAACAATGGCGGGCTAATTTGAAGGGAGATAGCTAGTACTAGCTATCCTGACAAAAGTAGTCTTCGCCTACACAAAGCTCTGGTGGTGACGCCGTCTTGGGATCCACAATGACCTCCATCTTGCAGTCATCCTGGTCTTGGTCTTGTTGCACCGAAATGGCAACATTTGCCTGATGCCTCGGTACTCTGCGGCTGTGCTTGCCCCCTTTGCACCGAAGAGGAAAGGAGGACACTGTGCGGGCTGGCACCCGCCTGGCGCCTTTGGTCGTCATGCCTTGCGTCACGGGCACCTCGTGAGGTACTCTGCCTTGATCTCTCCGCCTCCTCGTGAGCCAGCCTGATGAGGCCGTGCCTGAGGAAGCTCCATGTCGTCCGCCCCGCGAGGCTTGGCCCCTCGCGAGGGTCTTGGGTCTGTGTTGATGAAGATGGGCCGTGCTGGGTCCCCCTTTGAGCCACGCCGCAGGCCACAGGCAGGCAAGTCTGGGGACCCCCGTTCCCAGAACGCCGACATTAACTTCCACCTTGTTTCTTGTTTCTTGACATATCAACCAATAAGAGATGAGAGGTGTGCATGCTTTTAATGACTTGCAATGGCTAGTTCATTGCATGCAATGCTATTAATTAGCAAATAAACATTGGTGACCCCAAGAGGAAACGGTGCTAAGCGCGTGGACCTATGCAGAATGAGTATCAACCAATGGATAATGGAGTTTAATTGTTAAACAATAGCAATTTTGTCTCATGCAAGAGCCTGGCTAGTACTCCAAGGAACCGCACCACACGAGCGTTCGCAACTGCCACGTTCGGGTTGCGCTTGGCTCTTTGCCTCTTTGAGAAGACGAACAATAATGATGTTACTCCTACTTCTACAGTATCGAATCCACTGCTGCATTTCCGTCCACCTCATGCGGGAGGGATAGCGAAAGCTTCAACTTACTGCTCCTGCCTTTACGTCCATGACAGGTGGGCCCAACAGGTGGTTGGCCCTCCTATCATGCAGCCAAAGGCAGGTGCAGTTAAGGCACTGGAGCTCAGTCCGCGAGGGAGAGGGCATTGTAGTAATAAAATTTCTCGGTCTTGTACGAGTTGAAGAAGATAGGGGTTGCTTGCTTGCTAGGGTTTCTCACTACATATATATAGGCCGGAGCCTCTGCGCTTGCTTGCTAGGGTTTCTCTATTCACACACTCTCATCCTCTCTAGATTTAAACAAGATAGAGGTAGTAACACTATTTTTCTCCCTTCAAAAAACACTGGTTTTCTATCCTCACCGCTGGTTACAGATCTGGACATATCCCCCTCCGCCAGTGAAGGGGAGGAGGGGCAGCGTTTAGGCCATCGTCGATAGCGAGGGAGGAGATCCACTACCGGCCGCGCCGTTATCTCTGGCCGAGCGCTGGCGAGGGAGGTCCTCCAATCCCTTCGTTGTTGCCTGTGGGCGGATCCGGCCTCCCGCCGCCCACCTATCCACATCCTGACGACCTTCAGGTATATCTTCGTTCGAAACCGCCTTAGCTCTACTTCCCCAGCTCGCTACGTCGCTGCATGTGCATCATTTTCTACCTCTCAGCCCCTCTCGATCGGATAGTCCAACGTCACATATATTTTTTTCTTCTATTGTTAGAGGTAAAGCTACTTCATGGATTCGAATCTTGTACTCCCTCCGTCCGAAAATACTTGTCATTGAAATGGATGTATCTAGATGTATTTTAGTTCTAGACACATCCATTTTGATGACAAGTAATTCCGGATGGAGGGAGTACTTGGTTCAAACAAGAAATAAAGTGGGGGTGGGGGAATTTAGTATGTACATCGGACTTGGTACAAACAGGAAGGAAAGGGGGTGAAAGTAGTACAGACTGGTCATCCAACCGGTCTCTTGGTCGAAAAGGGAAATATAGGGGTAACGTTGTACAAAGTGGTATGACCAGGACTAGATTTGCTATCCACACATAGGAGTAGGTGGCTAGAGTGAACAAAAATGGGACCAACCCAGATATGTTTCTTGGATGTTTCTTTCTCGGGGCAAGAAACTATGAATCGCCACTTTATGCCCCTATTTACGTACATGGTGTTGGACTGCTGGTGCGCCCACCGTTATAAGCCATTACAAGTTTAGCGAAATGTTTTTGCCTATAATTGTTTGAGACTCTGACTGTTTCCTCTGTGCCTTTTTGTGCAAACAAGGATATCCAATTCACCTGGTTGCTATTGTGACCTTTTGGTGCACTGCACGAAACTCTTCTTAAAAGAAGTGACTTTTGTGCTGTTTACCTGGAATGTTAGAATGGAACAGTTAGTTCATTTTGGTGGAACTGCACAAAGGGAGATCTGTGTTCCAATCCTCATCATCCATATTGGCGCCAAAACCTTCCTTTAGGTAAGAATGATATTTAATGCATGTGTTCGTCTCTATTTTCCGACTGCCATGAGAAAATAATGCTGTTTTTTACTAGTACACTTGTACTCCCTCACTGACAAAACCAATTCTGAATTAGAAGGCCAATCATGTAATTGGTTTCACCAACTGGTGAGGAGAAAGAGAAACAGAGCATGAAGAGGAAGAAGAAGAAGAATAAACAGCGCCAAGGCGATCTTGCTGAAGCCAGAGGCCTCAGTCGAGGCCATTCAAGGGCTCCGGCAACGACTACCTTAGATGTGAGACGATCCTCCAGGGATCCCTTCCACTTCTGCTGTCTCACTTAATTAATTAGGAGTACTTAACTACCACTAATTTATTACTGCCTAATTTTCCTGTTGGAGTTAAACAAATCTTTAGTAGGACCCTATGTTGAATCATGTACGTGTGTATGTTTGTCTATGGAGGTGAATCATGTGGTGGAGCAGGGAGGGAAAATTATTAGTGTCATGACATAATAGTGCTATTGTTTTGCATGTCAATTTATTGCCATTGGTTCAATGAGGCAATGTTTTGCGTATTGTCCATCATGAATTTGATGCTACTGGTTGAGTAATATGCTAATGTCTTCATATCCTTTCTCGCTAAGCTAATGAAGGTTTCACCTTGTTCCTACTTGTGCAAACAGGGATCATGTTGTGCCAATCATACATTAAATGGAACTACACAAGACAATACAATGAACTGTATCCCAGCCAGTGCTTTAACTCTGCTGGAAGTTCTTGAAAATCTTTCGATATAATCTCAGCACTGGTAAACAAGAGTGATTTCAACCATACATTTGAAGTGCACAAAAATATATACTATTGTGTGATTCCAGTGAGTGCTTTATGATCTCTTATGGGACTACATGAGTAAGCTTTTTTTTCTCATGTTGGTACGGGCCTAAGGCCTTCATCCATATTAGTTTGCTATCATCTCTATTTGTATCGTGCTACTGTCATGAGAAACTCCTTTATCTTTGCACATTAAAGTTTTGCAACCTATGATAAATGGCAATGCTTTGAGTGTTGAGTTGAGCTAATTGGCACTGACTAAATAAACTAATACCTCTCTTTAAGCAAGACTACTATGTTGCTAACTTTACCCATTAAGATAATGAGGGTGCTTCTATTTGTTAGTGTATGTTTCATAAACTAGTCCCACTATTACAGTAATCTCACTCTCTCAATATATGTGCCAACAGGGATGCTCGATTTTGGTGGAACTTCACAAAAACTTTGGGTGCTTCATTGCCTCGATAGCTTCCATCCTTTCCTATCAGTCGCTAAACTCCGCATGATTTCTTCCTTTGCTGTCAGTCGCTTGGCTTATCTCGGCTTCCGGTCAAAGGAAATAGTAATTGATATGCTACCTCACACAGGTTGGTACTGGTCTTTATCCTGATTATTGTGCCTATCATATGTATTGGTAATTTCGTATTGTGCTACTGTTTGCCGATTTCATAAAGGAGTAATTTGGAGCCTGAACTCATAGGCAAATCATTACATCGGGTGATTTCAGTAGAACTGCAGAAAATGATCAGATGGACAGGTACTTATGCTGCTGCTATGTACTCCAAAGTTCACTCAGAGAAGCATCGATGTTGACAAGAAGTGCCTATATTCATTCGAGTATCAACCGGCATCAACCAATTGTCAAACTCCAAGTGTTAGGAGAGTGAACGCCAAAAATATTGCTTCGTGCATAGCCCAGAAAAACGCAGTCCAGTCTTTGATCCCAACTTGTGCCTTTTGGTTATCGGCACATATGGTAGCGAACTATATGGCATGGAGTCTAAAGATTCCAGACAAGTTGGTTGACGCGTATATTCATCTGGCACTTAATCAGTCTGCGCGCCAAGGATGCTCCATTTCAGTTGAACTGCATAAAAAATTTGGGTGGTTCATTTTCTCAACCGCATCCTTTCTCGTCTTCAATGTAGAATTTTGGCGAGATACAGGACCAAGATGACCTAGTAAACTGGTTGGATCAAAGTAGTGGCCAAGTTGCTCAAACCTCCCTGGGCACGAGGCCACTATTTGAGGATAAACCTACAAGCAAAGTTCAGATTGTCTGTGCTGCCTCTTATGTACTCGAAAGTTTACTCGTACAAGAACTAATTTTAGCAAGAAGTACCTCCGTTTGAACACCATTTACCAGTCTGTACCCTAGGTAATTAAAGTTCGTCCATGGATCATATTGGCTGTGATCTCAATCATTTGGATGCATAAACATACTGAACATGTGTATATCTAAATCTTTTTGTAAATTATGTATGAATATTGTCGTGTGATCTATCAATCATTTGGATGCATAGATATGTTGAGCTTGTGTATATATGAATCTTTTGAGTTATTGATTGTGAATGTTGGCTATGGATATGAACGTGTCTTGTGAACCTGAGTTTGATATGAATGTTTACCTTTTCTATTGTATTTGTGTGTGAACTTGTTAGTATGCCTACCGTGGGGTATAAAACGCAGGTCTCTTATAAATGTAATGCTGTGTCCAATTTATGTTTTCCCTTCTAACCACATTATATATATTTATATTATTACTATTATCGTATATTTTATAGAGACTTATATATACGTTATGAAAACATCCCAACTTATAAAAGTAAATGTTTAACGGAAGTTGGCAAGGAAAATCCTAGTTGTTTTTGACTCACACGCAAGGAAAATCCTGGTGATTGCGTACAAAAGCTTGCAAAGATTTGAAGGACCAATTTAATAATAACGCGCTCATTTTTATTTTGAGCAATAACTCACTAATTTCTTAATTATATATATAAAAAATGTGCCTCTCCGGTTTATTCTTTGATATTAATTGCTCCTTCTAACATAACATTATACTCCCTCCGTCCGAAAATACATGTCATCAAAATGGGAAAAAAGGGATGTATATAAAACTAAAATACATCTAGATACATCCCTTTTATCCATTTTGATGACAAGTATTTCCGGACGGAGGGAGTTTATATAACGAGCCCACCTAATACGTGTATTTCAAGGAAGTGCAAATGGGCTGGGATTTCTTAGAAATATAAATGGGCCTAATTGACGCGGAATTATTTGTTCACCCAGCCCAGCAAATGGACTGTACATTCTAGAAAACATGGGTTAAATATATGCCACATTTTTGCAGACTGACATGTGGGCCAATAGGTCGAAGCCTACGCAGGGCGTTGTCAACTTGGTCAACAAATGATTGTGTCATCCACAACCATTGGATTTATATCCAACGGCCGGCATTCACCTTCAATCTCTCATCTTCTTCCTCCAGCGTCGCCGGGACCGCCTGGTCTAGCCTCCGCGGGCTAGCGGCTCTGCTTAGCACACATCACTGTGATGCACTACCCCACCGCCGGCCAGGCTATCCCTCCACCCCTCGACACCTCCTGTTATTATCCACAGACTACAGCCCCACGCTGCAACAGAACCAGTTATAACCCTTCTCTTCCTCTCAATCTGCGACTCCAATGCCGCGTTTTCCCATCTCCGAGTCGTTCCAGTCCGGGGCCTCGCCGTCGTCCACTGCCTCGCTGCATTTGGTGCGGCGTGGTCAACAAACGAGAGTCATCGGAAGAGGAATTTACGTGGAGAGCCTAACGGCTAGGACCCACGAGGTCCATGGTCGCACGCAAGGAAAGTTTCTCCTTATTAAGCTGAAAAAAATGTTTCCTCCACCTGACAGCTGGGACCCACCGGCTGTATCTTCGCATGGAAGGAAGTGCCTCCTTGTTTTGCAAAAAAAGTATTCATCCCGTTGACAGCTGGGACCCGTCAGATTTGGTGACTGACTTGTGGGCCTACTAAGCGGACGTGTACGCACGGCTTTGTCAACTTAATCAACAAATGATTCTAGTAGCTGGACCGTTGGATGTTAATCCAACAGCCGTGCTCCTTCTTCAACCTCTGTTCTTGCTCCTGTCTCCCGTGGGCGGCACTGCGGCTGTGCTGCCGCGCACCCGAACCAGTGAAGTTTCCCACTCCTCTCCATCTGCGACTCCACTGCAACTTAATAAATAGTAACGTCTTCGGTTTTAGCCTGGTTTTCCGTATATTAACCAGGTAATTCTCTTCTTCTTAATTAATCGACGAGGCAATTCTTTTGCCTCCGTTTCGAAAAAAAATAGTAACGTCTAACTGAGCCAGTTAGTTAGATGCATACACTTGGCGTAGTAGGATCTTTATTTAGTTTGATGCATACACTTGTTCTTTTTTGGTAGCCCTTTTGTGATGATGGCTGATGTTAGGTTTGGAAGAGAGAGCTGTGTCTTCACTCTTCTGGCCTGCTTACTGCTTCTGTTGCACCCCCAGCCCTGGTTGTTGTTGCTGCTGTTTTCAATGTACAATCAGTAGTATATTTTGTCTATTGGTTGAATAAATGTGTTGTTAGAATGACAAACACAATGTTTTGGAAGTTGTTTCACGGTTTGATCCTTTAGTGCCCCGTACCGTACGTAGCGCATATTATTTATCGTATGGAACACATTTTTTTTGAAACTCGGAACACATTTTCCACTTGTTGATAACATGCAACCCACTAATGAAGGCCAAATAGAGAAGCCCATAATTAACTGGAAGGGAGACTCTCACATGAACCCGGCCCAGGTACATCCTCATGGTCCCATAAACATAAATAAGTAAATAAATAAATAAAGCTAAATGCTCATGCACCAGTTCTTTGGGAAAATAGGTAGCCCGGTATTTCTTTTTGAAGAATACCCAAGCTAGGCCTATTTGTTTTCTCCGAATTACTGGGCTGCAAATCTTTTTGAAGAGTATGGTCAATGTCTATTAAAAGTAATATCAAAAGGGGTTGAAAATTCCAAAAAAATTATAGCAAATGGGATATAAGTTTCTTTTTTAGTTTTTGTTCTTCACTGATATCTTATACATATTTCATTGGATTTTACATGACATAGTACTAATTTATTTTTAAATATGTTTTAGTATGGCTATTAATTTTTGGATTAAGAATATTTCGTTCCCCAGCAAAAAATTGCGAATTTTCAAAATTTCCCACATATTTAGTTAATTTTTTGACCCTGGTACTCACCAAGAAAATGGCCAGCAATTCTAAAAATAGAAAACGGGCTGCAATAAATTCCATATGAATTAGAAAATGAGTAAAAATTATAAAAATAATAGCAAATGGGTTGTACACGCCACAGATTTCAAGGCTGACTTGTTTACGCAAGGCTTTGTCAGTGAACACACGATTCTAGCAGCAGTTAGTGTTGGATGTCCATCCAACGGCCGACGTGCTTCTTCAATCTCTGATCTTCCTGCTCCAGCCGCCTAAACTAGCGCCGGCAGGACTACCTGCTCCCTCCTCTTGTGGCCCGCTGTGATGCCGCGCAGGCTTCCCCGGCCCACCCTACTCCCTCCGCTGGCCTGGCCGCACACAATCAACTGCCTCCTTATTACGCGAAAAATGATTCCTCCCACTAACATCTGGGGTGCACCGGTTGGGAGGCTGACTTGTGGGCCTACTAAGTTGACGCGTACGCAGGCCTTGTCAACTTAGTCAACAAACGATTCTAGCAGCAGTAACCGTTGGATTTGAATCGAACGGTCCTGCTGCTTCTTCAATCGCTGCTCTTCTTGCACCAGCCGCCGAAACCAGCGCCGGGGAGACCACCTGCTCCTGCCTCTAGTGGCCGGCTGTGCTGCCGATGAGGCCTCATCACCCCCTACTACTCCCACCGCTAGCCAGGCCCTGCAGCGACGGCAGCCTCATACTGTAGCCGAACTAGTGAACCCTCGTACTCCTCTCCGCGTGGGCATCCACTGCCGCGTCTTCCCCGGCTCCGCCTTGTCCCCTTCCTAGTCCTCGCCGTCGTCCACCGCCTTGGTGCTCTCGGCGCGGCATGGTCAACGTGGTCAACGACATTCCATCGGAAGAGTACTGTACGTGGAGAGGCTGAAAGCTGGGTCCACGGCCATAGCCTAGTTTTTTTGTGATTTGCCAAGTAAGTCACTTTGTCAGGCCTGTTGGGCTGCAAATCTTTCCAGACAAGGAGAGCTTTCATTCGGCTCGCCGAGAAAATGGCCCATCAGTAATGAGAAATGGGATGTACATTTTTGAAACACATCAAACCTGCAATTAGTTTCAAATATCTTTTTTTTAATTTCGAGATTTGAAATTACATTAATTTTTATGCGTGGAGAATTTGTTGGATTTTATATTGATATACATTTATTTTTAAAATCAGTTTGAATGTGATTCGAAATTTCAGGATTAAAAACAGTTCGGACCACACCAAAATATGCAAAATTTCATATATTTTTTAACCGTGCCACAATATGGGCTATAATGCTAACAAAAAGAATATGGGCTCCAAGAAAACCTTAATAATTAGAAAATGGGCTATAAATTATAAGAAATAATGGCAGATGGGTTGTATGCTGTTTTCAACAGATTTGAGGCTTTCCTAAAAAAAGGTTGACGCACAAGCAGTGACTGTTGGATGGCCGTCCAACGGCCGTCGTGCTTCTTCAATCTCTGCTCTTCCTGCTCCAGCCAGTCAAACAGGCGCCGGCGGGACTGCCTGCTCCCTCCTCCCCGCGGTCGGCTCTGCTGCCGCACAGGCCTCACCGCCCCACCGTACTCCCATCGCTGGCCTAGCCATCCCTCTACTCACCCACACCTGCTGTTATTCTCCGACGACGGCAAACGAACCAGTAAACCCTCGTACAGTCGTCCTCCCTCCGTGTGGGAAAAAATGCCGAGTCTTCCCTACCTCCGTGTCGTTCCCTTCCTAGGCCTCGCCGTCGTCCACTGCCCTGGTTCTCTCGGCACGGCCTGGTCAACGTGGTCAACGACCGACATGCATCTAAAGTGGACTTTACGTGGAGAGGCCGACAGCTGGGTCCACGGCAGCACGCAAGGAAATGACTCCTTATTACGCGCAAAATAATAATTCCACCACCTGACATCAGGGACCCACCGAAAGGGCCTCTGTATTTCGTGAAAAAAACGTTACCGCTGCTGACAGCTCGGACCCACTAGCTATATCTTCGCACGCAAGGAAGCCTTCTTATTACGCACAAAAAAATGAATACTCCCCTATTAGCTGGGACCCAGTATAGTGGCAGGCTGACTTGTGGGCCTACTAAGTTGACTGGGACGGAGGGCTTTGTCAACTTAGTCAATATGCACGATTCTAGCTCCAGTGACCGTACGATGTCCTCCAACAGCCGTAGTGCTTCTTCAACCTCTGGTCTTCTTGCTCCAGCCGCCCAAACCAGCACCGGTCGTGCCTCGTGCTCTTGCCTCCCGTGGCCGGCTGCGATGCGGCGGAGGCCTCACCGCCCCCTACTACTCCCACCGCTGGCCAGGCCATCCCTCTACTCACCCACACCCCCTGTTATTCTGCGGCGACGGCAGCCTCACACCGCAGCGAACCAGTGAACCCTCATACTCCTCTACGCGTTGGCATCCACTGCCGCGTCTTCCTCGGCTCCGCGTCGTCCCGTTCCTAGGCCTCGCCATCGTCCACCGCCCTGGTGCTCTCGGCGTGGCGTGGTCAACGTGGTCAAGGAACGGCTTCCATCGGATGTGGACTATACGTGGAGAGGCTGATAGCTAGGTCCACGGCCGCAGAAAGGAAGTGCCTCCTTATTACGTGCAAAATAATTATTCCTCCACCTGACAGCGGGACCCACCGGACGGGCCACTATATTTCGCCCCCCTGACTGCTGGGACCCACCAGCTACATCTTCGCACGCAAGGAAGTGCCTGACAGTCAGGACCCACCTGGTCGAAGCGTACGTAGCGTTGTCATTCTAGTCGCGAACGTGTACGTACATATATAATGGCGGAAGTAGAGGCGCGCACGTGTCGTAGTAGAGGCGGCCAGGGTGCAAGAAAGAAAATACGGCCACGAATGTGTATATACGGGCGGGGTCTCGAACGCCTACTCGCGCATATGTACGGCCAGGGCTCGTGTACATGGCTGGGTCGGAACGGAGAAACAACGTCGTTGTCGTGTTCATGGGGAGGCAACGGAATGCGTCGTGTTCATGGGGAGGCAACGGAATGCGTCGTGTTCATGGGGAGTCAACGGAATGCGTCGTGTTCATCGGGAGGGCTTGGACGGAACAGGCGATGGAAACGAGGCCTGGCGTATCGCAGAACGGAGGAAACGGCCTTGTGTTCGACTGGCCACGTTCAAAATGGGATCCTGTTCATCGGGAGGGGTATGGTGTACCGCAAAACGGAGGAAACGGACCTCCTACGGTCGAAACGGGGGTCCCGTTGATCGGGAGGGGTGTGGCGTACCACAAAACAGACGAAACGGACTTGTGTTGGAGCGCTACAGTCGAAACGGGGGTCCTGTTCATCGGGAGGGGTGTGGCATACCGCAAAATGGGACTCCACGGGATACTGCTCATCTCCACCGTTGACCCCCTCCATCCTCCACGAGCTACTGTTCATCCACCGTCGACCTCTTCCAGCCTCCATCTGCGACTGTTCATCCATGGGCTCCTGTTCATCCAGCCTCCACCGCGCGCTACTCCACCGGCTCCTGTTCAACTGCCCCTCCATGGGCTATTGTTCATCCTACCCTCCACCGTCTACTATTCATCCTACCCTCCACGGGGTGGTCCTGTTCATCCAGCCCTCCACGGGGTCCTATTCATCGAACCCCAACCGGCTCGATCGATCGGGGTCCTGTTCATCTAGAGGCAACACCACGGGGTCCTGTTCATCCACCCCCACTAGGAACTGTTCATCCAAACCCCCCCGCAACGCTCATTGTTCATCCAGAGGCAGCATCAATCGGCTTCAGTTAGCAGTAGTAGCGAAGGAATCGCCCGATCGAGTTCAGTTAACAGCCATCAATTGATCGCTCGGGTTCAGTAACGCATAGCCTGCAGTGCAATCGCTCGGGTTCATTTAGAGCCCAACGCCTCACTCAGGTTCAGTTAGAGCCAACGCCTCGCACACACGCGTGTACGTGTACGAGAGAAGCATGCATCGCTCAGCCCTCGACCTCCCACCATAACCGGGAACTCCCCGAAATTTTCCTCGCCCTCGCTTCTACCACGGTTTTTTCCATGATGGACGGCCCAAAGAATGTCATGCAGCTGCTTCTCCGGCCCACCCAGGATGAAAAGCCCATTTTCTGTCATGATTTTTTGTCATAGAAGTAGGAGCCCACCACATCTATGACGATACCGGGTTTTGTCACAATTATCATCATAGAAGTTTCATATGTATGACAGAAAAAAATTTGGTTCGGCCCAAAATGTCACGGATGTGTCTTTTTTTTGTAGTGATAACTAAATGCCCTAGTTCTACTCTATTCAACACCGGGGAGTGGAGAAGGAGGAGGTGGACTTTTAGCTCACTGAGTCGGGTGTATAGGAAGTACAGGTAGCCCGGATGAAGATCACTCCAAGGAGACACGACTCTACAAAGCCTGCATATTCCATCGAGTAAATTTTTAATTAGATCATCAAATCTCACATAGCATTCTTTGATGACAAAGTGATAATGACATAAATTCAACTAGTTCTATTAATTCAACTAGTTTAACTAAGCACTTACTAAAAATAAACTAGTTCTATGAATTCAACTAGTTCAACTAAGCCTTACTATAAATAAAAATAATTAATTGTCTTAATAATTCAACTAGTTCTATTAACCACTTCCTAATTAAAAAACTATTTCTATTAAACACTTACTAAAAATAGAAAAAACTACATTATACAAGAATAGTAGGGTGGGATGAGGGAGGAGGAGGAGGAAGGAGAGAGGAGGGGGGAGGAGGGCAGTGGGAGGAGGGTTTGGCCGAAGGTGGAGGGAGGAGGGGGCGCACAGAGGAGGAGGGAGGAGTGCGGTCGGTATGAGGGAGGAGGAGGGAGGAGAGATGAGGAGGGATGGAGGGACTACCTTACTGGAGGATGAGCACGAGCGCCAGCGGCGGCGGCGACAGACGACGGGCCGGGGGTGCGGGGGCGAGAGTGAGAGTGGAGAGGGAGAGTGGTGGCACGCGGCCGGTTTGATAAGGCGTTTAGCAGTAGCGCGCGTTAGTATAAAGCGCTACTGCTAAACTCCATAGCAGTAGCGCTATTAACCAGAGAGTGCTACTTATATGCCTATAGAAGTAGCGCTTTGTGGAAAACACGCTACTGCTAAGGCTAAGTATGTAAAAAATAAAAAATACATTGGTCATCAATGATATTTCTGTGTAGAATCTAAATTGTCAATAGGAATCTTCCACAGTTTAAGAACCAGCAAAGATTCCTATTGCTGCCACAGATCCTACACATAGAGTTCAATGAAGAGCAAGTGGTTGTGATGTTTTGAGAAGCACCATATTTAAGGTGGTAAACATTCTGTTCATGGAGCGAGGTGGCACTAATCTTTAGTCTTATTAGGAGGGGACTGAATTTAGCAGTAGCGCTGGTTAGAGGAAAGTGCTATTGCTAAGTTCAATAGCAGTAGCGCTTTTAACGTATGAGCGCTACTAGTATCCCTAGCCTACCTGGAACGGTCTGGCAATTGTAGTAATAGCACATTTTCTAGCTACATCGCTACTGTTATGCGCATAGTACCGACGCTTGTTCTACCCGAGCACTACTGCTATTTAGCAGCAGCGCTTGCTTTTTAAAAGCGCTACTGGTGAGCTCCTGTGTATAAGCATTTCCCTAGTAGTGATATCCTAGCCAAGATTGGAGCTCCTGGGATCTATTGAGCAAACATACAGATGAGTCGCCAGGCGGGTCAAAATAAATAGCTTGTGAAAGGATAAAAATTAAGCGTTACTTACCAAAGATGGCAGCTGTCATGTGATTAATGTGTCATTTTAAGCCGGATAAGTCAGTCATCGGCTTAAGAGCAGCTTTAGCAGCTTTAGCATCTTCGGCTCTTTTCCATAGCACCGCCCTTTCAGTCTCCCAGCCGACTCTTTCAGTGTTGAAACCTGTTTTCAATTTTTCAGTTACTTCCAAGGCGGCTTTCAGTTCTGACCTGGCCTTTGAAGTTTTTGCTTGCCGTGACTTTATATTCTGCATCAGGTTGCCCACTTGCAATTCATTCATGCTTAATTGAGCCTGAAATGCAATAATCAAGCAGCACTTAGAAATTATGATAATTATTTTATTGAAGTCCCAAGCACATTACAAATACTCTACTTGGCACTTGGGGGCTAATGTAGGTCATTTCAAAATTATTTGATGACCCCGCTCAGCTTGTTAGTTAAAGCCGTCCCATGGGGATACATGTTTGGATTTTGTACGAGTCTAAGTCCCTGCTCAAATTTTTAGTTTACGCTGGCCCTTGGGGTCTACTGATTCAGATCTAAATGGAATAAATTGATTTTGGGTAGCTACAGTGTGCATACTATTATTCAAGTTTACAGTATACTCAATTCTTTCTTATCCTGTAGACTTGGAGCCTAAACATGGATTCATATGGAAAGGAGTTGATAAATTACCTCAAAGCGATCATTCATAAGTTTTACTAAACCAGCCTCCATGTCATGGCTGGTATGGAGGCGGCTCAGGGAGCCTGCGTGGATGTCACCTGTGCTAAAGCCAGCATAGCTTTCTAGGTCCAGCTTCAATTTTTCTTTTTCAGCAATCAAAAACTCTTCCTTGGCACTTCGTTTGTCTATGGAAGTAGGGTTCCTTGGTTCTGTGTAGCCTGTGCCAGATATGATAACATCCCCGGCATCCTTTTCAGAAGAATTTTCTTCAGCAGGCTTGGCAGGGCTCAGCGGGTCATGACTGGTCGCCGGGTTAACCTCAACATCCATCGGTCAAAGATGGCGGCATCGGCAGAACGCAGCGGGCCATTAATGAGCTATGTTGGATCTTGAGTAGGAACCTTGAAGATATCGACAGATTGTTTTTCTGGCTCAACCGGTTTAGGATCTTTTGAAGACCCGCCAAGTTTCTGCTTCCTACCAGCTTTGGCTATCCCTCTGCGGTGAAAATATAGGAACATGAGTATATCATCATAGCATATTGATCAACAAATGAAGCAAGTGCAAATACTTATCCAGGGGCAACTTTCAAGACTGGCATCTGGGTCCCTAAAGAATCGCCAGATGATGGAGGTGTCTTCTGATAATTCGAGTTAGAAGGTGTGAGAGGCTGGCCCATTGAGCCGGCTAGAGGATAAAGAGAATTTGGATCATGAAGCACCACATGTTCACGTTTGTGAGGGACTAGAATATTTGGAAAGACAGAAATCAGCTTCGCATCACCATCACTCTGAGTCTTGTGCCTAGCTTCGTGTTGTTGTTTTTTCAAAATAAATTCAGGATCCAAGTAAGCAAGAGGATGAGAACATCTTACTTTCCGGGACACCTGTCGGGTTTTTTGTCTTGGCAAACGAGCCGAGTCGGACGAAATGTTAGTTACCTCCACGGCGTCGGCATGGCTGGTCTCCGCATTGTCCCGAGGGGAGTCAACATCACTAAGTTGCATAAAGCGAAAGCCAAGAGAGTCAAGTTCTACCTCCTACTCATTATCAAGGGCAAATAAGTCGCCAGCATATGGCTTCCTCCCTTTGATCCTTTTAGTGGTCTAAGATTTTGCTTTAGCCTTTTTGGCCCTACAATTTCTTGTTCCAGAAGAGTTGGCCCGAAGGATACAGATGGCAATAAGAAGTGGTGTAGTTTATGAATATATGATAATTACAAAATATCTTTAAATACTTACGTCTGCTGGATGGTTGAGAGTGCAAAACAGGTTTAGACCCGTCTTGCTGCAATATTCAAGGCTCTCGCCAAGTAATGATTTGGTCAAATCATTGATATCTTGGTCTTCAAGATGTATTGGATTATACCTCTAAGGGTCTTTTATGTCACATGTATATTCACACATCAAGCCTGTGCGGTGGCTCAAAGGCATGATCCTCCAAGCAACCCAGCACCAGACCAGGTCAACTCCAGTTGAACCATTGGCCAACAAAGCCCTTATCTTTGAAAGGGTTGGCACATATTTGGCTCGTTCTGCGGTGCTTATCCGGTCAAGGAGAGGATGTCTCGGGCTGAGCCGGCAGGTGCGATAACCCGACAGAGGATTTTCACCTGCCAGAGAAGTATCTTGACAGTAGAACCAAGTTTGGTTCTAGTCTTTGGGATGACTGGGTAGTGTAGCGGCAGGAAAGATGGTGTCTCTCCGCCTATGGATTGAAATTCCACCAAGTTCGAGACAAGGCCCGTCTGTCATTTTGGTCTGGCGGTTCGAATAGTAATATTCCCAAAACAAATCAACATTGGGTTCTTCTTGAAGGTACACCTTGCTGAAGACTTGAATTGGGGCTGAGGTCTTGAGGGTGTAGCTGATAAAAGTGCAGAGCATCTCGATAGAACTTTGAGTCGGGTGGTGAAAAACGGCGGAGCAGGTGCTCCGCAAAAGCTACAACTTCGCCTTTGTTGAGGAGAGGCTTAGTTCTAGTCCATGGAACTCTCCATCGGATGATGTTCTTTGCTGGTAGGACACCCATGGTAACGTATTCGTTCAGAGACTGTTCGGTAACAGTGGAAGCGACCCAATCATAGGAAGTGGTGGTCTTAGTCATTTTTGCCAAGTTAAAACCTGAGAGTGAAGAATTGGAGGATTGATATTATGATGACAAACCTCTCAATGGTTAAACAAGCGAGTTTATTTCTCAAAAACTAGTTATGCATACAAGATAGATTATTATGAGCAATGGGGGTTAGTAAGCATGGTTCAACCGACAAAACATCAACAAGTTATGCGGTTATAATTGATGATTAAAAGGGTATTTGAGGTATAAACATTTATGAGTACGCCGGCTGGCGTTTGGTGGGTCTCATAGTAAGGGAATGGATCTAAAATATGAAGGACGAGCTACTGTGTTGAGAGATGAATCTCATAGTAAGGGAATGGATCTAAAATTAAGGGCAGTTAATAAAGATTGCTGCCACATGGTTTTTATGTTCTATTGGGATCCAAACATGCAGTGTATTGGAAGAACCATAGGTGAGCATGATGTACGCTGACAAACACTGATGAATGGAGAAAACCCTAATGCAGATTCAAAGCAGGGGGAGACGAATACCTGGCGATGTTGATGAACAGCGGAAGGGCACCATGTTTTTTCCGGTCCGAATCAGGTTGATGCAGCGGCCGAGTGGAGGTCGATGGTGAAGGTCGATAGCGGCGGCAGAGCTCCATAGGCTTGAGTGGCCGCGAGGAAGAACAAGAAGGGAAAGAGGCATGGGTAAAAGTTGAGAAAGGGGCCCCCTGTCCCTATTTATAAGGAAGTGGTAAAATGACATGCACATAAATTGAGGAGTCAGAATTATTATCTTCGTAGTCCGGGCGCTTCGATTCTCAAAAGGTTTACTAAGATAAAGATCCGTTATGGTTCTATCCATATTTAATGCGTGTGAGGTCATGGTAGATTACAATAATTCCATGTACATGATGTCACGGTGGCTTATGATGGTTCAGCTCGCGTGGTATTATGACTGATTACAGTGGTTTATCTGGAGGTTCAACATTAATGGATAGTATGCTGACTAAAGCTATGAAGATTGACATGAATAAGTTCAAATCAATCTAGGGCCTAATGTTGGGGATATAACCCCGAGGTGTGACCCGCCAAGCTGGGGTCGGGTTACACCGTTGGTGTTTAATACAAAGAAGATTTAAGGAGGCCCAAGAAGAAGTATAAAGACGTCGACTGACAGAGGCAGGCCTAGTGAACGACCCCAGACCCGAACGTATGAACAACCACAAGGTGGCTTGCCTACAAGACAAGGCAATTTAAAAACTAGGCCGGTCACGTTGTGTGATCCGGCTCGGACTCTTATAAGCCACCGGGCATCGACCTATGTATATAAAGTCAAGACCTGGCGGCGGATTAGGCCAAGAAACAATCAATCGAGAACTAGGTCAAGCGTACTTGGTCCCTTGTAATGGAAACTTAAATAATACAACTAGAAGAAGGACACAGGCTTTTACGTCGTTGTGAGAGGCCAAACCTGGGTAAATCGTTTGTGTCCTTTGTCCCGTTCAACCCATTTAAGCTAACCTACATTGCGATGGCTCCACACTAAAGTCCTTTCATGAGGATCTACCGTGTAAAATCCATGACACCATCTTTGTTTCTACATGTGCAAAACCCGCCGTCTCACTTCTTGTTTCAGGGTGATATGCCTGATGGCATGCACAAGTCTGCTGAAGGCTATGAGACAAACCTATAATTTATTAGAGAAAAGAAGGCAAAACATCTTGAAGATAGCGAGACAACTCCAAAGTCATGTCTTGATGCAGTGTTCAAGTTACTGAGACTAGCAGTGACACAAGCTCATGGAATTTTCTTTCTGAATCAGTTCGACTTCTTCAGTGCCAAGTTCTAGCAAAAAGGCATTATGCAACTCAACTTTTACTTGAAGTCCTACATCTGAGAAAGATCACGGAGAACACCAATGAGAACCTCATTGCTAAACAGCTACACCTGGAAGCTATGACCGACATGCTAGCGCGGTCTCACAGCCTTGCTCAGAGGTGGGAATGCCTTGGAAGTGGAAATGGTTCAGTATTATTTTGTTACGCTGCAATGGCGCCCAGTTTTTGTAATCTACTTCTTTGTTGCGCTTTATGATCAATGGTGGCTAACTTTGATGCCCAGTGGATGTAATATACCATAAATCCTTTATTGTATAGTGTAGGTTTATTTGAAGTTACTATGTCGTAATTTCTTTATTTTATAGATTAGGTTTGTTCTTTATTCCTACTAGTTACCGTATATGCCATCATTCGCAATTTGAAAAAAATGGCAAAAATATGATTTAGTGGACCAGGCCAAAACAATCACATCTAAGAGGCCTGCATTTTGGCGGGCCACAATTGGCCCGGCCTGCAACTTTCTTGGGCCTGAAAGGCCATTGGGGCCTTCACATCTTGCGCCAGGCCCTCAACTTACATGGGCCTATATTCAGCCCAAAGTTTACTTGGGCCTTTAGTGGACCCAGCGCTTAGTTGGGCCCATGTAGCTTCGGGCCATTAACATGCTAAATATTATGCTGGCCTGTTACGGCCCAGAATTAACCATGGGCCTTTAGCAGGCCCAAATGCATGTTGGGCCTCAATTTTCACTTGACGTTGACTGGCCTTCAGCAGGATGAAATGTAGACTAGGCCATGATTGGCCTAGTTATATGACGGGCCATTACGAGGCCAAAAAAAATTCAGGCCTTTGATGGCCCACTGATATCATGGGCCTTTAAGAGGCCGAAAGCTTAGAAGAGGCATAAAAGAGCCGAATTATACGATAGGTCTTTAACTGGCCAAAAGTAACATTGGGTTGAACTGTTTCCACCTTGATCACGGGCCGTTAGTGGGCCGGATATCGCGTTGGACCATATATGGCCCATGGGCAACACGGGCCATTCCCAGGCCGAAAGACAGACCGGGCTGAAATGGGCCCATGTCTACATTGAGCCTCTAATAGGACGAAATGTCACTGGGCCGTAATTGGGCCCAAATATTCAACGAATAACGGGCCAGATCAGGCTTCGGCCCAGAAATGGGCCATGTTTAAACATGTCATTAGTGGGCTGGCCCACTAGTACCTGACTAAATACTACGGGCCTTTTACTAGGCTGGCCCTTTTAACCTATACAGACCTCAGTTGGACCCTACCACGTGTCGACATATCATAGGCACGTCTCCTCCATTGGACGGACGGCATCTTGCCCACTGAGGAGCCGACACATGTTTCCTCCAGCCAATGATAATTTTACAGGTGGAAAATCCCCATTGGTCCGGGTTGTTCACGGGTTACCGGATCCAAATCGGAACCCGATAGTTTAACGGGACCCGTTACGCTGGATGCCACGTGTCAGTTACTGATGGCCCACAAGTATAGGGGCTCAATTGTAGCTCTTTTCGATAAGTAAGAGTGTCAAACCCAACGAGGAGCAGAAGGAAATGACAAGTGGTTTTCAACAAGGTAATGTCTGCAAGTGCTGAAATTGTAAGTAGCAAAGTAGTTTCAAAGTCAGATAATTTGTAACGAGCAAGTAACGATAATAGTAGTAAAAGTGCCCCATGATAGCCCAATCCTTTGTAGGCAAACGACAGGCCAAATGGTTTCTTATGATAAGCAAAGCGTTCTTGAGGGTACACGGGATTTTCATCTAGTCACTTTCACCATGTTGGTTTGATTTGATATGCGGGTGGACCGGTGCTCAGGTGTTGTTCTTACTTCAGCAAACTTCCTACTTATGATTAACCCTCCCGCAAGCATCCGCAACTACGAGAAAAGTATTAAGAATAAATTCTAACCATAGCATTAAACTTTTGGATCCAATCAGTACCTTACAGAATAATCCATAACCTGGGGATTAAGCTTTTGTCACTTGCAACCCATCATCTAATTGCTACTCCACAATGCATTCCCTTAGGCCCAAATATGGCGAAGTGTCAGGTAGTCAATGTTCACATGACACCAATAAGGGAATCACACCATACACACTATCAAAATATCGAACACATATCAAGTTCACATGATTACTTGCAACATGATTTTTCCCGTGACCTCAAGAACAAAAGTGACTACTCACAAATGACAATCATGCTCAAGATCAGAGGGTTATTAAATAGCATATTGGGTCTGCACATATAATCTTCCACCAAATAAATCATATAGTAATCAACTACAAGATGTAATCAACACTACTAGTCACCCACAAGCACCAATCTATAGTTCCGATAACAAGATTGAACACAAGACATGAACTAGGGTTTGAGAGGAGATGGTCTTGTTAAAGATGTTGATGGAGATTGCCCTCCCCAAGATGGGAGAGTTGTTGGTGATGATGATGACGATGATTTCCCCCTCCGTGAGGAAAGTTCCCCCAGCAGAATCGCTCCGCCGGAGGGCAAAAGTGCTCCTTCCCAAGTTCCACCTCGAGATGGCAGCTCTGCGTCACGAAAGTCATCTCCTTAATTTTCTAGGTCCAAATGACTTATATACCAGAAGATGGGCACCAGAGGTGGCCCTGGGTGAGCACAAGCCACGAGGGCGCGCCTGGGCTCCCTGGCGCGCCTAGGTGGGTTGTGCCCACCTAGTTGGCCTCCTATGGTACTTATTTTCTCCAATATTCTTCATATATTCCATAAAAATTCTCCGTGATGTTTCATCTTGTTTGGAGTTGTGCAGAATAGGTAGCTTGACGTAGCTTTTCTAGGTCCAAATTTCCAGCTGCCGGAATTTTCCCTCTTTGTGTATACCTTGCATATTATGAGAGAAAAGGCATTAGAATTACTCCAAAAATAATTATTATGGATAGAAACATCATAAATAACAATAGGAAAACATGATGGAATATGGACGTATCCACTCCCCCAAGCTTAGACCTCGCTTGTCCTCAAGCGGAAACCGAAATTGAAAAACATGTCCACATGCTTAGAGAGAGAGAGGTGTCGATAAAAACAAAATTCAGACATAGAAGCATCATGTTCATTATTAGAATAACAACAAACTTAAACATAAGACTTTTATCAAAGAACTTTTATGATAGACTTCTCATGAATAAGTGATAATTCATGACATTATTGAAGTATAAAGCAAAAACTCTATTAGAAACCAAAAAACTATGTTCTCAGTGAACTTTGCAAGTAGAATTCATCATCTTTTCAGGAAGGGTCACGTGTCGGATCCTTTAGGCGAGTCCACATACCCAACCAGCATATAGTTTTCCATGATTGCTAACACTCACCGCGTACACATGAGCAAAAAGTTTCAACAGGACACATAGAAAGATAGTGGCTTGTAGGTTCGCGTCCCAACGTATTCACCACAAGGGTGATATCAACAATAATAACTCATGCTATCTATATTCAAATGGACATATGTGCCTATATCATTCCTCAACACATGATGCTTGCCAAAGGAGAAAATAAAATGGAATAGAGAGAAAACTTTGACTCTTTGCATAAAAGTAAATCCATGAAAGTAGAAGATAGGCCCTTCGCAGAGGGAAGAAGAGGTTGCCATGCGCTTATTTTTTTGTATGATCAACCCCTTAATGCAAAAGGGCGTCACGTTGCATTGCCCCTTGTGATAGCGACCTTTACTATGTAGCCTATCGCTTTTATTCTTCACCATCACAAGTTCATGCAATGCTCAATTTTCTCTTACACTAAATGATCTCACACTTTTAGAAGCAATTTTATTTCGTTTTTGCACCGATGACAACATACTTGAGGGATCTTTCTCAGTCCTTAGGTAGGTATGGTGGACACTTGAAAATAAGATTTGGGTTAAAGTGGTTTTGGATGCACAAGTAGTATCTCTACTTAGTGCAGAACTTTTGGCTAGCAAAGATAGGGGCAAGTACCACATGTTAAAGGATCTATGACAATATCACTTCTATGTGAATATAAACAAACATGAATCATTAGGTTGTCTTCCTTGTCCAACATCAACAATTTTGGCATATAATATTTTGATGAGGGCTCACAATCACAAAAGATTTCTAGGATAGTATAACTATATGTGATCGTTTTGTTCCCTTATTAATTTTTTCATTTAATTCCTTTCTTTTTATTTGTTTCCTTTCTTTTAATTGCAACATGAAAATAAAGAAAGCAAAAACTCAAACTAATTTTATTATATATCTTGCACATCATAGTCTTTGATAAATGTCCTATAGAAACCAGCATGACCTAAGAAACTACAAATACCTTTAATATCTTTAGGACATGGCATTTTCTCAATTGCATCAACCTTATCTTTGTCCACTTCAATACCTCTTTCAGAAATTTTATGGCCCAAGACAATACCTTCATTAACCATGAAGTGTCACTTTTCCCAATTCAAGACAAATCTTGTTTGTTCACATATCTGCAAAACTCGATCAAGATTGCTTAAAGAATCATCAAAAGACTTCCCTTAAACAGAGAAATCATCCATGAAAATCTCAACAATCTTTTCACAAAAGTCAGAGAATATACCAATCATACATCTTTGAGAGGTAGAAGGTGCATTGCAGAAACCAAAAGGCATACGTCTATAAGCATAAGTTCCAAAGGGACAAGTAAAAGTGGTCTTTTCTTGATCAGGTTGAGAAATAGATATTTGTGAAAAACCCGAATATCCATCAAGGAAGTAAAAGTGTGTGTTCTTAGATAATCTTTGTAGCATTTGATCAATAAAAGGCATAGGGTAATGATCTTTTCTAGTTGCTTTGTTTACTTTTCTAAAATCAATTACCACTCTATAAACTATAACAATTCTTTGTAGAATAATTTCATTCTTATCATTCGGAACAACAGTAATACCTCCTTATTTAGGGACACAATGAACAGGACTTACCCATCTACTATCAGCTATAGGATAGATTATACCTGCTTCCAGTAGTTTTAATATTTCCGTTATTACCACTTCTTTCATCTTCAGATTTAACCAACATTGGTGATCAACAACGGGTTTAGCATCAGGTTCCATATTAATTTTGTGCTAACATAAAGTGGTACTAATGCCCTTTAAATCATCAAGAGTATATCCAATAGCATCTCGGTGCTTCCTTAGAACTTTCAATAATCTTTCTTCTTCATGTTCTAAAAGGTTAGCACTAATAATAATAGGATATATCTTCTCTTCATCAAGATAAGCATATTTCAAAGTGTTTGGCAATTGTTTTAATTCAAACACAGGATCACCTTTAGGTGGAGGAGGACCTCATAGAGTTTCAATAGGAGGACCTCAAAGGCAAATTGTGTTTAAGCAGAGGACATTGTTCAAAGAAAATATTAGCTACTTCATTTATTTCATGCATATGTAAATCATTTTCATGGTCTCGCAAATATTGTTCTAGTGGATCAGTAGGAGGCACAATAATAGAAGCACGACCAATTAATTTAGCCTTACTCGGCAATTCTTTTTCATGAAGTTTTCTACTAAACTTGGATAAATTAAACTCATGAGACTCATCACCAAAACTAATACCGACTATTTGTTTCTCACAGTCTATTCTAGCATTAGCAATGTTCAAGAAAGGTCTACCAAAGATAATGGGACAGAAATCATCTTGTGGGGAACCAAGAACAAGAAAATTGGTAGGTTATTTTATTTTACCACACAATACTTCAACATCTCTAACAACCCCAATTGGTGATATAGTGTCTCTATTATCATGTTTGATGGTAACATCTATGTCTTCTATCTCTACGGGTGCTATGTCATTCATAGTTTCTTGATATAAGGAATAAGGAATAACACTCACGCTAGCACCTATGCCACATAAACCATGATAAAAATGATCTCCTATTTTAACTGAGACAACGGGCATGCCAACAACAGGTCTGTGTTTATCCTTTTTATAAAATTTTGGCAATTTTAGCAGGTTCTTCATAGAAATAAATAACATGCCCATATACATCTTCTTCCAAGAGATCTTTAACCATAGCAATACTAGGTTCTACTTTAATTTGTTCATCAGGTTTAGGTGTTCTAATATAGCTTGTGTTGACCACAGCTGAAACTTTGCCATGTTCCTTTATCCTAACAGGGAAAGGTGGTTTCTCAATATAAGAAGTAGGAACAACTAGGTCTATGTTATAAATTATAGTTTCTTTTTTAACTAGTACCGGTTCTTTAATTTCTTCTTTAATAGGTGGGTGATATTTAAACCACTTTTCTTTAGGGAGATCAACATGAGTGGCAAATGATTCACAAAAGGAAGCTACTATCTCAGAGTCAAGTCCATATTTAGTGCTAAACTTTTGAAAAGCATTGGTATTCATAAAAGATTTAACACAATCATACTTAAGATTAATACCAGGCTCTTTACCTTCATAAAGTTCCTAATCTTCAGAGTTGCATTTGATTCTTTCCGAAAGATCCCACCGGAATTCAATAGTCTTCTTCATAGAGAAACCAGCAGAAAAAGTATCAAGCATGTTTTGATAATTACGAGAAAGCCGACCATAAAAATTCTGGATAATATTTTCTCTTGAGAGCTCATGATTGGGGAATTAATATAACATTGACTTGAGACTCCCACAAGCTAGAGCAATACTTTCTCCTTCATGAGGCCAAAAATTATATATATAAATCCGATCACGATGAACTACATGCATAGGATAAATTTTTTGATGGAACTCCAATTTCAATCGATTCCAATTCCAGGATCCAATACCATCGCATAGCCTATACCATGCCAATTATTTTCCCTTCAAATATAAAGGGAGAACCTTCTTCATAACTTCATCTCCGGGTAAACCTGCAAGGTTTAATAATCCACAAATTTGTTCTACATATATCAAGTGCATATCAGGATGTTTGGTTCCGTCTCCTGCATAAGGATTAGCTAGCAGTTGTTCTATCAAACCCGAAGGAATTTCATATTAAATATTTTTAGTAGGTGCAGTAGATTGAGGGGTATCTAATTGTGGTTCCGGTCGAGGTGAAAATACCCCGAACAAACCCCTCAAAAGATTGTTTTCCATAGTAACAACTCACAATAAATTTTTGCACACTATATAAATGTTTCCTTACCAAGTTCCACTTACCAAATGCGCTTAAATCTCCGGCAATGGTGCCAGAAAATAGCCTTGATGACCCACAAGTATAGGGGATCAATTGTAGCTCTTTTCGATAAGTAAGAGTGTTGAACCCAACGAGGAGCAGAAGGAAATGACAAGTGGTTTTCAGGAAGGTTATGTATGCAAGTGCTGAAATTGTAAGTAGGAGAGTAGTTTGGTAGCAAGATAATTTATAACGAGCAAGTAACGATAATAGTAGTAAAAGTGCAAAAAGATAGCCCAATCCTTTGGAAGCAAAGGACAGGACAAAACGGTTTATTATGTTAAGCAAATCATTCTTGAGGGTACACTGGATTTTTATCTAGTCACTTTCACCATGTTGGTTTGATTTGTGTTCGCTACTTTGATAATTTGATATGTGGTGGACCGGTGCTTAGGTGTTGTTCTTACTTGAACAAACCTCCTACTTATGATTAAACCTCCCACAAGCATCCGCAACTCCGAGAAAAATATTAAGAATAAATTCTAACCATAGCATTAAACTTTTGGATCCAATCGGTCCCTTACGGAATAGCGCATAAACTGGGGTTTAAACTTTTGTCACTCTTGCAACCCATCATCTAATTGCTACTCCACAATGCATTCCCTTAGGCCCAAATATGGTGAAGTGTTATGTAGTCGACATTCACATGACACCACTAAGGGAATCACAACATACACACTATTAAAATATCGAGCACATATCAAGTTCACATGATTACTTGGAACATGATTTCTCCCGTGACCTCAAGAACAAAAGTAACTACTCACAAATGATAATCATGCTCAAGATCAGAGGGGTATTAAATAGAATATTGGATCTGAACACATAATCTTCGACCAAATAAACCATATAGTAATCAACTACAAGATGTAATCAACACTACTAGTCACCCACAAGCACCAATCTAAAGTTCCGGGAACAAGATTGAACACACGAGATGAACTAGGGTTTGAGAAGAGATGGTGTTGTTGAAGATGTTGATGGAGATTGCCCTCCCCAAGGTGGGAGAGTTGTTGGTGATGATGATGACAATGATTTCCCCCTCCAAGATGAAAGTTCCCCCGGCAGAATTGCTCCGCCGGAGGGAAAAAGTGATCCTGCCCAAGTTCCGCCTCGAGACGACGCTCCTCCATCCCGAAAGTCCTCTCCTTATTTTTATTCTAGGTCAAAATGACTTATATACCAAAAGATGGGCACCAGAGGTGGGCCTGGGTGAGCACAACCCACCAGGGCGCGTCTGGACTCCCTAGCGCGCCCAGGTGGGTTGTGCCCACCTAGGGGGCCTCCTCTGGTACTTATTTGCTCCAATATTCTTCATATATTCCATAAAATTCTCCATGAAGTTTCAGCTTGTTTGGAGTTGTGCAGAATAGGTAGCTTAACATAGCTTTTCCAAGTCCAGATTTCCAACTGTCGGAATTCTCCCTCTTTGTGTATACCTTGCATATTATGAGAGAAAAGGCATTAGATTTACTCCAAAAAGCATTATTATGGATAGAATCATCATAAATAATAGTAGGAAAACATGATGCAAAATGGACGTATCACTTACCCGTGACATAAGAACTTCCATGACGTGCCATTTATCATCATGGAAGTGGACACTTCCATGATGATAATTTTGGTATTTTCATGGAACACTTCAACGACAACACAAGTATGACTATCTTGATTCTGACATAAAATCGTCATGGATATACATGCATGACAGAAAACGTGACCTACTGTGATGAACATGTATCATCACGGAATTGTTTTTTTTGTAGTGGTTGCTCCGACCCTTTCGACGAGTACTATATATATATACTCATATGATACGTAACACAAACCAAAAAATTACCATCCTTGTTGGTCAAATTAACCTCTCTTGCCGCAGGTCATAGTGATGGACGACAACCTCGTGGGCCCACGAAGAGCGTCACACGAGAGTGAGGTTCCTAGTACAACCGCGTGCATGTGGCCCAAAGATGCATGTCAAACTTTTTCTGCAGCGAACATGCGACGAAAGGAGTTTAGTGTTAAAAATAAAAAAAATATACCATTCGTCCGTCTTTATACATTGATTGACTTGCTTGGGATTTAATGTGTAGAAATCAAATTTCAGCTACATGAGACCCGTGACAGTGCACCAAAATGGATTGGAAAATCATATGTGTACGTGTCCCTGGGTGCATGTTTAGTCCCCATGCAAGAAATTTCTAACATCAAGAATCTTGATTTTAAAATCCAGTAAATCCAAAACGAATTTGAAATTCATGAAATTATGATGGTGTCATATGGACACCAATAGACTGTGATACTATATTGTTTATCAAATTTGAGACAAGTTTTGATATAATCTTCTTACAGATGGGAAATTATCAATAATTAGCAACCAATATCGCAGATGGACTGTTTATTCGAACCGTGTGCATTAGACCAATAATGTACATGTCGTGCTTCGGTTAAGCAATAAAGCGGCAGAATTAATCATCAAAAAGGAAAATCAATACAATATGTGTTACCAGGCTTCCTGTCGATGTGGAACGACGCCTATGGGATCACAAGAATCCCTACTATGGTTGCCAGGGTGCAGGGTTGCAAGGAGAGCAGGGCTAGTAGACAGAACAAGGATTGTTTACCCAGGTTCGGGCAGCGACAATGCGTAGAACCCTAGTCCTGCTCTGGTGGGTGTATTTCTGAGAGTTCTTGAGCTCTCAAACTAGCTATGGTCAGCGTGTGGTTCGAAAGAGCCGAATCCCTCTCCTCGTCACCACGGGCCTCCTTGTATAGGAAAAAGGGGTTGCCATAGTGGCACATAGGAGGTGGAAAGGTCTACAGTGGCACGAGGTTATCCCTCATATTACAGGATAGGGTGCATTTAATGCATCGCTTAGGTGTCCTCTTGCTTTATCGGGGACGGGGGAGAGACCCGTCCCGTCCGTCACCGCTCCTCCTCGCTTCGACACGCGCCTCGGCCTGGGATGCGGTGCCATGTAGGCAGGTAGGAAGCTGAGTTGGCGCGGTGGTGGAGCCTTCACGAAGACTCGCATGCCGCCACGCAGGCGCTTGATGAGTTGGCCTGGGAGCTGCATGTTGCCACGCAGGTGCCCGCCCAGCTGGCTGGGCTGGAAGCTACATGTGAACGACGGTGGAAGCATGGTTGACGTGGGCTTGGCGGTGGCCTTGCCGGTGTCTTTGGCGAGGGCCTTGTCGGGTGGTCCGGCAAGGGTCTCGCCGTGGTGTGTTGTCGTCCCCGCAAAGGATCTTGCCGGAGGTCTGGTGGCCTTCCTTGGCAAGGATCTTGCCGAGAATTCTCGTCTTCTAATCTGATCTTGAATATGCCTTCACAAAGATCTGAATGCCACCACAGGGGTGCCTTCCCGAGCCCTGGCCCCACGCTGATGATGGCACTGGGGGCCGTGGGCTCAAGGGTGGCTCGCTCTGTTGGTGTGGGGCGAGTTGTCCCGGCAAGAGTCTTCCCGGGGCCGCTGAGGCCACCCGGCAAGGGTCTTGCCGGGGGATCTTGCTTCATTCCTCTGCTCTTTGTGGTCTTGGCCTTGGCGTTCCTTTGGTTGTCTTGGGCTTCGATCTTACCTTGGCTCACCTCCCTCGTTCTGCTTGGTGTGGCCGTGGGCGCGGCTCTGACTGCCCGTGCACAGGAAAAGGGGTACAAAGATGCGCCCCTATTTTTGTACACCGATAGGAGCCCCCAGGCCTGGGCCACACATAAGCGCAACACGTTGTTGGGCCAGGCCCAAAACGGTGCGCGGGCAGGTGTGGCGGTTTTTACCATGGTAAGATTCTTCACGCGCTCCGCCTCCCACGACCCGCGTGTGTGGCGTGGTGTGGAGGGGCGTGCGTGACGTGGGCGGCATGCGTGGGGCGGTTTCCACACACATGCGTCACATCATAGTAAAGAGGTGGCTCGCGTCTTCCCTGTAAAAAGAGGGAGGCATGGAGGCGTGGCTCATTTACTGAGTGGGGTCGGGGTGCGGTCTTCAAGGTGTCCACTCCCAATGATCACGGGGTGGGGAGAGGTCGCCTCACCCGTCCCCTCAGTTCTGCATGTCTGCCACGCGTCTTTCATGCGCTTGTGGTGGCAAACGGTGGAGGCAAGAAACCGGACCACCGCTGGTTGGGGCGGCGGGTTGGTCCTAATTCCCCGCGCCTTCGGTGTCTGGATTGGCCGAGCGGGGTGGTCGAGCCTCAACCTCGTTCCTTTATAAAGAGGAGGAAGGGGGGAAATGGCACCCCACATTCTTTCATCTTCTATCCCTCTCTGCTTCTGCTCCTTCCTCTCACCCGCCATGGAAAAAGGGAATCCTGGTCCTTCGACGGTGGCGGCGAGGGTCGCCGCTCGACAACGCGTCCCTCCCCCTTATGAACCCGTGGTGGTGGAACCGACCGTGAGGGGAAGGGGGAGGGGGCGAGGCCGTGGGCGAGGACGGGGCAGAGGCCGTAGTGCTCGGGGAAGAGGAGGACGGGGCGACACACCGGCCTCACCCCTGCTAATGATGCCCTTCCCGATGGAGGGCCACGTTGAAGACCAGCCTTGCGAGTTCTTCATCAGGCTCCGCCGGCCCCCGCGTCGTCGTCTTTGTCTCCCCACTCCGTTCGCTCGGGTGATGGAGCGTGCCCCGCCCCAGACACTCAGATTGCACATGAGGGGCTGCGGGAACGGGGGCACGTGGGTCGACGTCGACTTCCCGGCTCCTCTAGTTATGTATCTCTGTCGTGGATGGAAGACGTTCGCCCGCATCCACAACCTGATGGCGGGGCTCGTCCTCTACTTCAAGTTAATGGAGGACTGCCTGCTCTCCGTCAAGGTCTTCGGAGATCTTGGAACTTGTTTGAAATTCTGCGTGGAGAGCTCCTCTGATGGAGATTCTGACAATGGAATCTCATCCTCGAGCGAGAGCGGCGAGGAGGACAGCGGGGCGGACAGCAGGGATGAGTCCGACTAGGCGTCGGACGCCCCGCACCTGGGCGGGTGCGGCAGCAGCAGCAACATCTGCGCCTGGCCGCTCCTCCGGCAGAAGCTAGCCGGGGGCAAGGCCAGCTCCTTGAACTTCTCGGGGTTGTCTCCTTGGGCGGCTGGCGTCGGGAGGGTGCGGAAGAGGAAGAGGGTGGGTGGAAAGGCCGTCAACTCAGAGTACGCGGGCACCGACGCCTTCATCGTGTATTGCTGGTCCTGCCGCCTTGTCTTCCAGCTCCCTTCCCGGCACCGTCATCACCTGCCCGCCCGTGGGTGGCCACCGAGATGTTCTCTTGGTGCTTTCTGCTGCTCGTAGCCCGCCTAGACGCCCCTTTTGCCCTTTCGCCTACTTGACCTGCCTCTTGAGGAGAGGGACAAGAAAGGTATTACCGGCATCTTATCTCTTTTTTAGTTTGTAAGCCTTCGAGCCTTTGTTAAATTTAAAACTTGTAATCCCCTTGCTCATGTTTTTCATCTCGCATGAACTGTACTTGTATGGGATGTTTTTAATGAAAAAGAGATGCTTGGCGGGTTTTTCGTTCACGGGTAAATCCCGCGACAAGGAGCGAATCCTTGTTATTGTTTTAAGATAAACGTTTTTCACCCAGCAACATGCCTTGCCGTCCCCCCACTCCACTCGACCGTTCTCGCGCTCTTGGCGGAGGCAGGGACGAAGTGGGCTTGAGGCTCCTCATCCCACCTCCTTGCGGCCGCGGGTACGACCAAATCCGGACCCATGAAATCATCCGTAGGTATAGGAAAAAGGGGAGCACGACAGGCTAGAGATAAAAACGAGGTTTCACATGCCCCAGTCAGGTTCCGAAATGCATGACAGAGGATAAAAGACTTATCTGGATCCGCAGCCCTTGGCAATCTCATCTTGCTGCGGTTGGATCTCTGTGCTTGCAGCCCCCGGCAACTCTGGCTTGCCGGGGTCGGGGCGCTGGTCCGTCTCCTTCTTTCCGAGTAGCTCAACAAAAGTGCTCATGTGCCCTGCGAACCAAAGGAGGACGGAAAAGGAACAGACAGACGCGCACTCGACCTCTAGGCTAGTGGTTAGTCGCCGCTGAGCACTATCAACCCTAGCTAAGGAAGAGACTTGACCTAGCATGCATGCTATAACTTAGGGCGCCAACGCTTCATTTATTTATGCTCAGGGTCTGCGCCTAGATTTGTACAAAGGGTTACATGCCTTGTCGGCAAAGCTTGTACAAAAGGTGGTTTGCCGAGAGGCCCGGCAAGCCGCGCCTTATGGGTAAAACTTGCGAAGAGGCTCGATGTTCCAGGAGTTGCTCACTGGGACGGCATCTTCGGTCTCCAGGCGGACTGTGCCAGGCCTGGTGACTCGCATTACCCGATAAGGGCCTTCCCACTTCGGCGTCAACTTGTTGGAATTCTTGGCCAACTGAACGCGCGGAAGAACAAGGTCGCCTTCCTCAAGGCTTCGGGCATGAACCTTGCGGCTATGATAGCAGCGCAAGGCTTGCTGGTAGCGTGCCGCTCTTACAGCCGCCCGAAGATGATCTTCCTCAAGGAGTGTCGCGTCATCTTGGCGCAATGGCTCTTGCTCAAGCTCATCATAAGCGAGCACTCGAGGTGACCCATATATGTGTTTTGTGTGGAGAACTGCTTCTGTCCCGTATACCAGGGCAAAAGGTGTCTGGCCGGTGGCTCGATTTGGCGTCGTCTTGATCGACCAAAGAATCGCTGGCAACTCATCAATCCAGCACCTTCCACTCTTGTGCAGCTTGCCAAAAGTCTTTGTTCTCAGGCCTCGCAACACTTCAGCATTTGCCCTCTCCGCTTGGCCGTTGCTCCGTGGATGTTCCACGGAAGCAAAACAGACCTTGCTGCCCAGGTCTTGGATGTATTGCATGAAGATGTGGCTTGTGAACTGCGTGCCGTTGTCGGTGATGCCTCTGTTTGGCACACCAAAACGGCAGATCAGTCCTTTGAAGAACTTGACGGCTGACTAAGCAGTCACCTTCCTCACTGCTTCCACTTCCGACCACTTTGTGAACTTGTCATTTGCAACGTACAAGTACTCAAAGCCCCCGACAGCGCGAGGGAAAGGGCCCAGTACATCGAGCCCCCAGACCGAGAATGGCCAGGAGAGAGGGATTGTTTGCAGGGCTTGAGCCAGCTGATGAAGCTTCTTTGAATGGAACTGGCACGCTTCACACTTGGTTACTAGTGCCGTCGCATCCTAGAGGGCGGTGGGCCAGAAGAAACCTTGCTGGAATGCCTTCCCGGCAAGGGCCCTTGACACTATGTGGGAGCCACATAGGCCTCCATGTATCTCGGCCAACAGCTCCAGTCCTTCCTCCTGGGGGATGAACTTGAGTTTCACACCGTCTGGCCTCCTCCGGTACAGGACGTCATGGACGAACTGGTACAAAGCGGACGGACGGGCTACTTTCCCTGCTTCTTCCTGCTCCTCAGGAAGCTCCCCTGTTTGGAGCAAGTGGACAGTATGCTGCGCCCATGCCGGAGCCTAGGGATCGACGGCAAGGACCAAAGGCATTTCTTCCGCCATGAGAGGGGCTGTCTCTACGGCCAGGGCTTGACGCTCTGTCGGAGCCAGTCGCTCTTGGGCAGGATGAGCATCTGTGGCAGCACCCTTGCCGGTAGCCCAACGGGGCTCGGTAGGAAAGTACTTGCCAGGACCTGATTTCCTCCGCTTGTTTTGCCCCGCTGACGGTTCGACAGATGGTTGAGTTAACTGGAGCAAAAAGGTACCTGGTTCCACAGGTAGCTTGAATGCAGCACGCTTTGATAGGTAATCGGCGATGTCGTTCTCCGCTCGGTGGATGTGCTCCGCCTAGATACCGTCAAAGCGTTCCTCCAGCTTCCTCACCTCATCTATGTAGGCTTCCATAAATGGGCTCTGATAATCCTTGTTGACCTGCCTGAGAACGAGCTGCGAGTCGCCCTTGATGATGAGCTTCTTAACCCCGAGGTCTGCCGCGATCCTGAGACTGGCAAGCAATCCCTCGTACTCGGCGGTGTTCTTGGTGGACATCTCCCTAGGGAAGTGCATCTGGATCACGTACTTGAGGTGTTCTCCGGTGGGTGCGACGAGTAGCACAACGGCACCAGCGCCTTGCAGCGAGAAAGCCCCATCAAAGTACACGATCCAGTCGCGGTCTGCTTCCTTGCCGGGGAGAGTGATCTCCTGGATTTCTTCATTAGGCGTCGAGGTCCATTCTGCGATGAATTCCGCCAAGACTCTGCTCTGAATTGTCGAGGTACTTTCAAACTTTAAACCGAAACTTGACAGCTCCAAGGCCCATTCCACAATCCTTCCGGTTGCGTCCGAGTTGTGCAATATCCGTTGCAACAGGAGGCTGGTGAGGACAGTGATCTCATGGGCCTAGAAGTAGTGATGCAGCTTCCTCGAGGCCATAAGGAGGCTGAAGATAAATTTTTGCACGCCGGAATACCTCGACCTAGCCCCTGCAAGAGGGAGCTGACAAAGTAAACCGGGTGCTGCATCATCTTCTTCTTTGGCACCACTTCACTCGACTGCACGGGCATTGCCTTGGTGGCACCATACTCTGCCGGGGGCCACTCCTTGTCCGCACCAGGCCCTGCCAGGGGAATCTCTGGCTTGCCATTCGCTGGTTCTGCTGCCATTGCCGCCTCCTCGTCGACCTCCCTCTGTGCCACCAGTGCGGCGCTGACCACTTTGTCACGCCCTCAATGCGGCTATATCTCCCACGTGTCGAAGCACGACTTAGAGGCATAACCGCATAGAAAGCAATGTCGCAAGTGAGGTAATCTTCACACAACCCATGTAATACATAAGGGAAAGTGATACATAGTTGGCTTACAATCGCCACTTCACACAATTACATGAATAAAGCATTACATCATCCAGATACAATCAAGGTCCGCTATGGAACCAAAATAAAAGAAGACTACCCCAAAAGCTACACAGATCCCCGATCATCCCGACTGGGCTCCACTACTGATCGACTAGAACAGAACAACACAAAGGACAAGATCTTCATCGATCTCCTCCTTGAGCTTGGTTGCGTCACCTGCACGGTTTCATCGGCACCTGCAAACTGGTTTTGGAAGTATCTGTGAGTCACGGGGACTCAGCAATCTCACACCCTCATGATAAAGACTATTTAAGCTTATAGGAAGGGTAAAAGGTATGAGGTTGATCTGCAGCAAGCGACTAGCTTATATGGTGGCTAAACATACGCAAATGAGAGCGAGAAGAGAAGGCAAAGCACGTCCGAGAAACTATGATCACGAAGTGATCCTAGAACAACCTACGTCAGGCATAACTTCAACACCGTGTTCACTTCCCGGACTCCGCCGAGAAGAGACCATCACAGTTACACACGCGGTTGATGTATTTTAATTAAGGTCAACTTCAGGTTTTCTACAACCGGACATTAACAAATTCCCATCTGCCCATAACCGCGGGCACGGCTTTCGAAAGTTCAAAACCCTGCAGGGGTGTCCCAACTTAGCCCATCACAAGCTCTCACGGTCAACGAAGGATATTCCTTCTCCCAAGACAATCCGATCAGGCTCGACATCCAGGTTACAAGACATTGACATTATTGGTAAAACAAGTCCAGCAAGACCACCCGCTGTTCCGACAAATCCCGATAGGAGCTGCACATATCTCGTTCTCAGGGCACGCCAGATAAGCTGAGCGTACGAGAGCCAATGTAACCCAAGTTGCCAAGGGATGGCCCCGCACGGTGCTCTGGGTTGGACCAACACTTAGAGAAGCACTGGCCCGGGGGGGTTAAAATAAAGATGACCCTTGGGCTGGCCGACCCAAGGGAAAGAAAAGGCTAGGTGGCGAATGGTAAAACCAAGGTTGGGCCTTGCTGGAGGAGTTTTATTCAAGGCGAACTGTCAAGTGGTTCCCATTATAACCCAACCGCATAAGGAACGCAAAATCTGGGAACATAACACCGATATGACGGAAACTAGGGCGGCAAGAGTGGAACAAAACACCAGGCATAAGTCCGAGCCTTCCACCCTTTACCAAGTATATAGATGCATTAATTAGATAAGCGATATTGTGATATCCCAACAAGTAAACATGTTCCAACAAGGAACAACATCTCCATGTTCCAACAAGGAACAAACTTCAATCTTCACCTGCAACTAACAACGCTATAAGAGGGGCTGAGCAAAGCGGTAACATAGCCAAACAACGGTTTGCTAGGACAAGGTGGGTTAGAGGCTAGGTTTAACAATATGGGAGGCATGATAAGAAAGTGGTAGGTATCGCAGCATAGGCATAGCAAAACAGCGAGCATCTAGCAAGCAAAGATAGAAGTGATTTCGAGGGTATGGTCATCTTGCATGAGATCCCACAAGGAAGAAGAACGAGTCCATGAAGAAGACAAACAGACGTAGTTGAACGGGTCCTCACAAACGCAACGTTATCGGAACCAACCCGAAGAAGCAACACCGGAAAGAAGCACACAACATAGTAAACAAACCACACACGAACATGGTATGATATGCGGGATGCGGTATGTGATGCATATGCATGATTTGGAAAGGAATGATTGAACCTGGCCTCAACATGTAAATCCAAGAGTGCCACTGGAAAGCTGAGGTGATTTCGGTCGAAATCTATATAAAGATCACCGGAATCGGATGCACGGATTGGAAATGGCAAGCAAAAACAAATATGGCACCGGTCTGCGATAATCAGCAAGTAGTCATCTAAATGCATCAAGTTAAATATGCTACAACACTCAAACATGGCAACAAAATACATGGCAGGTATCCACTCATGAATCTTGACAAAAGATGAACACTGAGCTACGGCTAGTTCATCTATTGACAGGTTCAAACAAGCATGGCAAAAGAGCAAATGATAACAGGTTTCAGACTTAGAGAAATAACAACAAGTCTGGAATTTATCATCAGGAAGCACATTTTAGAGTATAAAAACTACAAGGTACAGGAACTTAACATGGCAAATCAAGGCATGGCATGAAGCTACTCAAAGCACTTAACAAAAATCCCTTAGTGAGATTGAGCCAAAAGGGATCAGAAAATACAATTGCAAGCATGTGAACATGGCAAAAACATAAACAGATTCAGACTTGGTGAAAAACTGGAGCATGCAAAATAGTTAACGAGTAGGCATGTTTACAAGCTCGATGCACTCACTACAGAGCATGGCATGACAAACTAAGCATACACCCATCAATAAGACATGGCATAGAAGCTAGGCATGGCAATAACAACAACATAGCATGCACGGATCAATGGCAACATCCTCGGCAAAATCGCTAAACATGTCAACGATCTTCTAGGAACATTTTATAGCAAACATAGAGCTCGATTGACTCAAACTAGGGTGCTCCATAAATGCAAAGAAAGACATGGATGTATAGGGCACCACAATGTTAACAAAACATACTTACTGATCATCCTCAAAAGAGGCACGGATCACTAGGAAACAACATGAACATATGGCATACCAACAAAAAACAGAACAAGGACTTAGTGAAATTCTAAGTCCCTGAAATCAGCATTACCGATTACGCTACTTTGCAAGCTTGTGCTTGTCACCACAAATATCACAAAAATACATGGCAGGAACCACCGTAAAGAATGGCATGGCGTATAACAAAACACATGTAGAGCTCAGGATCATAGCATGCACACATTAATCATGGCAAAAATGACAAAAGGCCATTTGCTGAAACAGATCTGACAAATTCCTCACATAGCCCTCTTCCAACAACATTTCGGGCATCCAGATGAGCTCAAATGAAAATGATGCAATGAGATGAAATGATGCACTAGTCGAGGCAAACGTTTTGATATGCTACACGCACGAATCGGGGCTATGATGAGGGAGTTATGACATGATGAAAAATGCATATGAATCAGGAAAACTCAGGACTCGGTAAAAGTCAACGGCACGGAATCCGAGGTTCGCCGGCACGGTTCTCGCCGGAGATGGCGGGGATAGAAGTGGACCTCGCCAGAGATGGCGGATCCAGGCCGGATCACGCCGGATCCGGCCGGATCCCGGCGCGGGGCGGCGGAGGAGGCTGCGGGCGAGCGTCGCCGGAGCGGGTCGGCGAAGGGGCGGCGGCCATTGGTCGAAGGGCGAGGCAGCGGAGTCCGGCGAACTTCCCGCGGCGTGCGGCGGCGCAGATGCCAGGCGGCGGCGCACGAGGCATGGCGGCGGCCGGCGGCGAGCAGAGGAGCAGGGCGGCAGGGGACGGCGATGGAGGCGGCGGTGGCACTGGTGGCGGAGCTCCGGCGAGATGCGGTCGCCGGCGGGCGGCTCGGGGCCGGCGGAGATGAAGTCCGGCGAGGGCGGCACCGGCACCCCGTCGGCGGCGACGGCGAACAGGCGGCGGGGCACGCGCGGTGGAGCGGGTGGCGGCGAGCGGGCACGGCGAGGCCCGGTTCGGGCCCCGGGGCGGGCCGGATCTGGGCCCCGGGCAGCGGCGGTGTTGTGGGGTGCTGGCGGGTGTGACGTGGCGCCCTGCGGTTGGCTCGGGCGGGCGGGGGTGACGTGGCGCCCTGCGGTTCTTGCCATGGGAGAAGTGCTTAGCCTTGGGTTGGATCTTGTGGTGTCCTTACCCAGTGACAGAAGGGGCAACAAGGCACGTATTGTATCGTTGCCATCGAGGATAACAAGATGGGGTTTATTTCATATTGCATGAATTTATCTCTCTACATCATGTCATCTTGCTTAAGGCGTTACTCTGTTTTTAACTTAATACTCTAGATGCATGCTGGATAGCAGTCGATGAGTGGAGTAATAGTAGTAGATGCAGAATCGTTTCGATCTACTTGTTACGGACGTGATGCCTATATACATGATCATGCCTAGATATTCTCATAACTATGCTCAATTCTATCAATTGCTCAACAGTAATTTGTTCACCCACCGTAGAATACTTATGCTCTTGAGAGAAGCCACTAGTGAAACCTATGGCCCCCGGGTCTATTCTCATCATATCAATCTCCATTACATTAATATTGCTTTGCTTTTTTACTTTGCTTTTACTTTTTACTTTGCATCTTTATACCAAAAATACCAAAAATATTATATCTATCAGATCTCACTCTCGTAAGTGACCGTGAATGTCGCGACCGGTTTTCCGGGTATTAATTTCCAGAAAATGGCCATTGTGCTCACCAGCCCCAGCATTACTGTTAGCTGATGAGGCACCAACTTGATACAGAAATTTCAAGCAAAAAAAATGTGCAGTACAAGACCATTCGGGTCTGTGAGTACAACAATTGGTTTCTAGTGGTCGACGGCGGAAGCGGTTTGTGGTTCACCACGGTCTATGGGACTCCATTTCCCACAGGAACAGCTGACCAGGTTAACTCCTATCTTCGCGAGGCTGCTATCACCGTTGCTTAGGTTCCGAGGCTGTCATCGCAACGCTCCTCTCCAAGCAAGCAATCTGGCAAAGACAATAGCCAGGGACAAGCCAGTGAGTACTTTTGAATGTACTCGCAAACATTATGAACACGGGTATAATATAGCAAACGATATTCATGCTCTGAAAATATTCTATAATCACAACGTCAGTCATGAAAATAAAATCCCGATGCATGCAAGCTGGTTATTTATATGCAACAGGAATAGGTAATGACAGAATAGTAATAAAAAGCACCGATCGGATGTCTGAAGCGATGTCTCGAAAGGATAGTAAAAGTGAGCATGCCTTAATCGGGCGTCTTAGAGACACCACATAAAGGGCTTATAAAGTAAATAAAATAACAAGCATGCCACAGTCGGGCGTCTAAGAGACGCCACATAAAGGGCTTGTAAGTAAATGAAATAACGAACCTGCCACAGTCGGGCGTCTGAGAGACACCACATAAAGGGCATATAAGGTAATAACAAACATGCCACAGTCGGGCGTCTAAGCGACACCACATAAAGGGCTTATAAAGTAAATAAAATAACAAGCATGCCACAGTCGGGCGTTAAGCGGTGCCACATAAAGGGCTTATAAAGTAAATAAAACAACAAGCATGCCACAGTCGGGCGTCTAAGCGACGCCACATAAAGGGCTTATAAAGTAAATAAAATAACAAGCATGCCATAGTCAGGCGTCTAAGCGACGCCACATAAAGGGCTTGTAAGTAAATCAAATAACGAACCTGCCACAGTCGGGCGTCTGAGCGACGCCACATAAAGGGCTTATATGAAAACATAATCATAGTGAATATCCAGGAGGTGGTACCGTCCCAGGGATATTCCTTGTTTCAAACGACGCAAACGGTTAGTCCACAATGATAATAACCATAACCATCATATATCACAAGTCATAATCAATATTCGGGTTTAGTAGTTTCTCCTCCGAAGACCGACACTAAGACCGACACTTGACCCATCCTAGACTATAGTCCTTAACCATGGACACGGCTATTCGAATAGGTTTAATCTCTGTAGAGGGTGTACTCTTTACCCACGAGTAACGGATTCCTGTAGTCCATCGGGACTAATTCCGTCTACGGCCTTTTAGTTGACAACATGCCTGACTTGCACACACCAGCTTAACTTTACTGGTGTCAGGAATCACCCGCGACACTTGTTAAGCAAAACTCTAAGTGGGGAGGCTACAACCTCATGTAGCATGGGATCAAATTTCTATCGCACGCTCTAAGGGGTGCCCCCCTCTCGGTCCCAACCGGATACACCCATGCCCCTGGACCAGGTGGCATGCCTACCGGCTACAACCGGTATCTTCCACCATGGCCTCTCTGTACGGTGTGTGCCAAGACAAGGGTTAACAACTTACTGAACCATACCCTACCTATGGCAGGGACTAGTGGCAGAACGAAACAAGTATGGGGGTTACTAGAACAAGACTCGATCTATGGCCGACTCAGGAGGCTTATAAATTCCCTGCATGACATGTATATCAAATATATTTAGACCAACAAAATCACCACCCATTATACCTTACTATGCCATACCGGACATAACCGTCCCGACAGAGACCGGAGACAAGCTCACGCCTACCCAAGGCAGAGGCTTTCCCGGATTCCTTTCCGGCATGCATGCAAGGCACATGAGGATGCTTACCATCACAAGTATATTCATTTCCAACAGCAAGGAAATCACTAATATGCATTCATGCAAATGATCGCATCATCACATAAAATAACGAGTTCTCTGAAATAAGGTGGTGTTATAATCGTGTCAACCAACACATCAAAAATATTATGCCAGGGTTCAAGATGCTTGCCTTCATGGTGTGGAAGGGCAAGGTGCACTCCAAATCTTTTGAAAGCTTTCTTCTCTTCCAAAATCCTATTTTCAAAAATATGCAAATAACACATATTTCAAAAACAGTACAAAAAAGTTGTTTGGAAAATTTTCAAATAAATCTCTAAATAAACTAGACAGAATTTGAGGGATGTAGGAAAAAGAATCAAATCATTTGGAGTTGTATTTAAGAAGTTAAGCTCAGTCAAAGTTTTGGTAAAAATCTGTTATTTAAAATTAAAACAGAAAAAGAAAAATGTTTCGAATATACGTACACATCGAAGGCGTATTCTGGAAACGCGCCTCCACTTATCCAGCATGGACCGAGCGTGTGTCACGAAAAGTGGGCCCGCCAGGCCCACTGGTCAGGTTTGACTAGTCCACCTTCCCTCCTCTTCCTCTGCCCGAGAGGGGGCAGAACTCCGGCGACGCTCGCCGGTGAACGGCGGCGCCGTTCAAGAAACAGAGGTCACCCGCGGGCTGAGGGGGCCGAGGCGGTCACTCCGGTGGTCACTTTTTTCTCTGGGGTGGACGGAGCTGCCGGCGGCGAGCTCCACAGCGGACGGTGGCCGTCGGGCAAAGTGGGTTTGGGGCTACGGTGGTTTCCGATCGGAATCGAGCAGGGGGATGGGTTCCCGGAAGAGAGAGAGAGAGCTTCTGGTGAAGAGAGTGGAGAGGGGGAGGCCCTGGTGGTGCCGGAATGGCCGGAGCAGTAGCGGCGGCAGGAGTTGCCGGAGAGGAAGAAGACGACCTCCTCGGGTCGATTGGCTGCCATGGGGGGAACTAGAGGAGTGGACTGAGGTTGCATGAGTGCGGGGACGAGCTCGGGGCTTCCTTTTATAGGCGAGGCAAGGCGGTTCCGCGGAGGCCGTGGATAAGGTCGCACTGCCATTCTGTAGCTAGGGCGTCGTGGCGGCGACGAGCGCTAGGGGCCACGCTTGTGGATGAGCTCGCGCTGCTCCAGGGGGCAGGTAGCGAGCGGGAGAGGCTCGGGCGGCGCCGACCTGAGACCTGAGCAGGGGCTGTCGGACGGCCGTGGCGGCTAGCTCCTGGCCTGCCGGGGACGTGGCGAGGGGCTGCTTGGCATGATGCGGTGAGAAGGGGAGCGTGTGGCGCAGCTCTGCAGTGAGGGCAAAACCAGGGACGCGACGCCGCGGCTCGGGCGCGGCACGTGCAAAACGCGTGCTCTGCTCACGCCTAGAGCACGCACGGAACGTGCTCGACAAAATGCTAATGCATGTAAGAAGGCTCTAAACCACAAGAGGGCTAGCAGGTTGGGGTTGTAGGTTAGGGCAAAACCATTGGACATGCTGGTCTGGTCAGGGGATCAGGTTCATAACACAAACTTACAATCATGCCAAATCTGTCCATGCCCACAGGGTGTTTGACAAAATGCCAGAGGCATCTAAGCAGTGCTTGGAGTGGTCAAAATCTCCAGATGGTGGTCTCATTAGATGCGTAAGAGGGTGGTGAGGTTAGTTTGCCAAATGCAGAAAATTGATAGTGCAAGATTTGCAAAACTACAATTTTGGACAGGAGGTAAATGACATCATTTCATGAACCAAAAATGATCCAATGGGTGCCTGCTCCTGGACTTAGGGGTTTAGTAGGGAGGACTACAAGTAGGAAAAGGAATCATGGAAAAAGGAGCAACTAAAACTGTGGTTGCTGTACAAATCCTCAAGTTGGACCAGAATGAAAGTGAGGTTGGTTCACTCAAGTTTTTCAAATAACATCACTGGGTTTTTGCATAAAGTTGAATCATATGCTACTACCAACATCCCATAATTTTGGTGGAGGCTAGAAAGAAATATTTAAATGAGTTGTAGTTAAAAATTGCACTCTGGACCAGAGAAGAAAATTGGGTGCAGAGCTCAAAATATTTCATGAATAAAAGATATTTTTGTATAAAAGTGATTTAAAAACATCACATGACATCTCCAAATTTTGGTTGGAATTTTAAGTGAATTTATCAAATGGTTGTAGTTCAAATATGGCCTTATAACCTTGAAAAACCATTTTTCAAGAAAATAAAGATCAAGCAAATTAATTATGTAATTTGTTCTACTAATAAAATAAAAGTTTTTCTAGAGAGGTTAAACAAGTCCAATAACATATTTGAAAAGTTTTCACTTTGGGTAAAAACTCCATAATAACAAGGGAGAAAAGTGGTTCAAAAAAATCAAAACGGAGCCCAGAAAATGAAAGTTTTAATCTCCTGGCAAAATTTTAATTAACAAACAAAGTTAAAATTTTGGGGTGTCACAGTGAAGGGATTGACAACCCCTAATCGCGTTGGTTGCGAGTAGCTATCGCTTTGTGCAGGTATGAGGGACTTGAGTGTGGGCTCCTACTGGATTGATACCTTGGTTCTCAAAAACTAAGGGATATACTTACGCTACTCTGCTGCATCATCCCTTCCTCTTCGGGGAAAACCAACGCAAGCTCAAGACGTAGCAAGAAGGATTTCTGGCGCCGTTGCCGGGGAGTCTATGCAAAAAGTCAACATACCAAGTACCCATCAGAATCCCTATCTCTCGCATTACATTATTTTCCATTTGCCTCTCGTTTTCCTCTCCCCCCAATTCACCCTTGCCATTTTATTCGCCCTCTCTCTCTCTATCCTCCCGCTCTATTTGCCTCTTTTTGCCCGTTGCTTTTGTTTGCTTGTGTCTTAGTTTGCTTGTTTGTCGCGATGGCTCAAGATACTACTAAATTGTGTGACTTCACCAATACCAATAATAATGATTTCCTTAGCACTCCGATTTCTCCTCTTACCGATGTTGAATCTTGTTATGAAAGATCAATTCGCTGGCCTTCCTAGTGAAGATGCCGCTACTCATCTGAATAGCTTTGTTGATTTATGTGATATGCAAAAGAAAAAAGATGTCAATAATGATGTCGTTAAATTGAAGCTATTTCCTTTTTCGCTTAGAGATCATGCTAAAGCTTGGTTTTCGTCTTTGCCTAAGAATAGTATTGATTCATGGAACAAGTGCAAAGATGCTTTTATCTCGAAGTATTTTCCTCCCGCTAAGATCATCTCTCTTAGAAACGATATTATGAACTTTAAACAACTTGATCATGAACATGTTGCACAAGCTTGGGAGAGAATGAAATTAATGATACGTAATTACCCTACTCATGGTTTGAATTTGTGGATGATTATACATAATTTTTATGCCGGATTGAATTTTGCTTCTAGAAATCTTTTAGATCCGGCCTCGGGAGGCACTTTTATGGAAATCACTTTAGGAGATGCTACTAAACTCCTAGATAATATTATGGTTAATTATTCTCAATGGCATACTGAAAGATCTTTTAATAAAAAAGTGCATGCGATAGAAGAAATCAATCTGTTGAGTGGAAAGATGGATGAAGTTATGAAATTATTTGCTACTAAAAGTGTTTCTTCTGATCCTAATGATATGCCTTTGTCTAGTTTGATTGAGAATAACAATGAATCTATGGTTGTGAATTTTGTTGGTAGGAATAATTTGGTAACAATGCTTATAGAGGGAATTTTAATCCTAGGCCATATACTAGTAATCCTTCTAATAATTATGGGAATTCCTACAATAACTCTTATGGAAATTATAATAAGATACCCTCTGATTTTGAATCTAATATTAAAGAATTTATTTCTTTGCAAAAGAATTTTAATGCTATGATTGAAGAAAAATTGCTTAAGATTGATGATTTGGCTAGGAACGTTGATAGAATCGCTCTTGATGTTGATTCTTTGAAACTTAGATTTATTCCACCTAAGCATGATATCAATGAGTCTCTAAAATCCATTATAATTTGAATTTATGAGTGTAAGGAAAGAACCGCTAGGATGCGTGCTTCCAAAGATGCCTTTATTAAAGCGTGTTCTTCCAATACCTATGAAAATCAAGATGAATATCTAAAAGTTATTGATGTGTCTCCTATTAAATCTTTATTTTGCAATATGAATCTTGATGAAACTGAATATGATCTTCCTTTACCTAGAAGGCATTCCAAAAATTCGGAGTGTTTAGATCTTAATGATGAAATTGATGAAAGTGGGATTGAAAGAAATAAAAATCTAGATATTGCTAAACCCACTATATTGGATTTCAAGGAATTTAATTATGAAAGTTGCTCTTTAATTGATTGTATTTCCTTGTTGCAATCCGTGCTAAATTCTCATATGCTTATAGTCAAAATAAAGCCTTCACCGAACATATTGTTGATGCCTTGATGTAATCTTATGAAGAAAAACTTGAGTTGAAAGTTTCTATCCCTCGAAAACTCTATGATGAGTGGGAACCAAATATGAAAATTAAAATTAAATATCATGAGTTTTATGGTTTGTGTGATTTGGGTGCTAGTGTCTCTACTATTCCCAAGACTTTGTGTGACCTACTACATTTCCGTAACTTTGATGATTGCTCTCTAAACATGCATCTTGAGGATTCCACTATTAAGAAACCTATGGGAAGGATTAATGATGTTCTTATTGTTGCAAATAGGAATTATGTGCCTATAGATTTCATTGTTCTTGATATAGATTGCAATCCTTCTTGCCCTATTATTCTTGGTAGACCTTTCCTTAGAACGGTTGGTGCGATTATTGATATGAAGGAAGGGAATATTAGATTTAAATTTCCATTAAAAAGGGCATGGAACACTTTCCAAGAAAGAAAATAAAATTACCATATGAAACTATCATGAGAGCCACTTATGGATTGCCTACCAAAGATGGCAATACCTAGATCTATCCTCGCTTTTATGCCTAGCTAGGGGCGTTAAACGATAGCGCTTGTTGGGAGGCAACCCAATTTTATTTTTATTCCTAGACTTTTGCTCCTGTTTATTAATAAATAAATTATTTAGCCTCTTTTTTGATTGTGTTTTTTGTGTTTAATTAGTGTTTGTGCCAAGTAGAACCGTTGGGAAGACTTGGGGAAAGTCTTGTTGAACTTGCTGTAAAAAACAGAAACTTTAGCGCTCACGAGAACTGCTGTCATTTTTATTTGAAGAGTGCTATTTAGTAGATAAATTCCTCACATCCATAAATTTATTTTAGAATTTTTGGGGTTCCAGATCTTGCGCTAGCTACATATTACTACATATTGTTCTGTTTTTGACAGATTCTTTTTTTCGTGTGTTGTTTGCTTATTTTGATGAATCTATGGCTAGTAAAATAGTTTATAATCCATAGAGAAGTTGGAATACAGTAGGTTTAACACAAATATAAATAAATAATGATTTCATTACAGTACCTTGAAGTGGTCTTTTGTTTTCTTTCGCTAATGGAGCTCACGAGTTTTCTATTTTGAGTTTTGTGTTGTGAAGTTTTCAACTTTTGGGTGAATTCTTTTGATGGATCATGGAACAAGGAGTGGCAAGAGCCTAAGCTTGGGGATGCCCATGGCACCCCCAAAATAATCCGAGGACACCAAGAAGTCAAAGCTTGGGGATTCCCTGGAAGGCATCCCCTGTTCCGTCCACTTCCATCGGTAATTTACTTGGAGCTATATTTTTATTCACCAACATGATATGTGTTTTGCTTGGAGCGTCTTGTATTATTTGTGTCTTTTTGTATTAGTATGCCACAATCATCCTTGCTTTACACACCTTTTGAGAGAGCCATACATGAATTAAAATTTGATAGAATACTCTATGTGCTTCACTTATATCTTTTGAGCTAAGTAGTTTTGCTCTATGTGCTTCACTTATATCTTTTGAGCGTTATAATTTTGCTCTATGTGCTTCACTTAGATCTTTTAGAGAACGGTGGTGGATTTGTTTTAAAGAAACTATTGATCTCTCATGCTTCACTTAAATTATTTTGAGAGTCTCTTAATAGCATGGTAATTTGCTTAATAATAATATGCTTGGTATTCAAGATTTGTGAAATTTTCTTTTGAGTGTGTTTAATACTAAGAAAAGATTGAAGCATGATAATTGTTTTGAGATATGGAGGTGATAATATTAAATTCATGCTAGTTGAGTAGTTGTGAATTTAAATAATACTTGTGTTAAATTTTGTGATTCCCGTAGCATGCACGTATGGTGAAACGTTATGTGATGAAGTCGGAGCATGATTTATTTATTGATTGTCTTCCTTATGAGTGGCGGTCGGGGATGAGCGATGGTCTTTTCCTACCAATCTATCCCCCTAGGAGCATGCGCGTAATACTTTGCTTTGATAACTTCTAGATTTTTGCAATAAGTATATGAGTTCTTTATGACTAATGTTGAGTCCATGGATTATACGCACTCTCACCATTCCACATTTGCTAGCCTCTCTAATACCGTGCACCTGTCGCCGGTATCATACACCTACCATATACCTTCCTCAAAGCAGCCACCATACCTACCTATTATGGCATTTCCATAGCCATTCCGAGATATATTGCCATGCAACTTTCCACCGTTCCGTTCATGACACACTCCACCATTGTCATATTGCATATCCCGGTACACCGCCGGATGCATTCACATAGAGTCATATTTTGTTCTAAGTATCGAGTTGTAATTGTTGAGTTATAAGAAAAATAAAAGTGTGATGATCATCATTATTAGAGCATTGTCCCAGTGAGGAAAGAATGATGGAGACTATGATTCCCCCATATGTCGGGATGAGACTCCGGAAGAAAAAAGAGAGGCCAAAGAAGCCCAAATAAAAAGAGGCCATAAAAAAGGGGAAAGGCCCAAATAAAAAATAAAAAATTAAATGAGAGAAAAAGAGAGAAGGGACAATTTTACTATCCTTTTTCCACACTTGTGCTTCAAAGTAGCACCATGATCTTCATAGTAGAGAGTCTCTCATGTTATCACTTTCATATACTAGTGGGAATTTTTCATTATAGAACTTGGCTTGTATATTCCAATGATGGGCTTCCTCAAAATTGCCCTAGGTCTTCATGAGCAAGCAAGTTGGATGCACACCCACTTAGTTTCAGTTTGAGCTTTCATATACTTATAGCTCTAGTGCATCCGTTGCATGGCAATCCCTACTCACTCACATTGATATCTATTGATGGGCATCTCCATAGCCCGTTGATACGCCTAGTTGATGTGAGACCATCTTCTCCTTTTTGTCTTCTTCACAACCACAATTCTATTCCACCTATAGTGCTATATCCATGGCTCACGCTCATGTATTGCGTGAAGATTGAAAAAGTTCTGAAAAAGTTAGAGTATGAAACAATTGCTTGGCTTGTCATCGGGGGTTGTGCATGATTTAAATACTTTGTGTGGTGAATATGGAGCATAGCCAGACTGTATGATTTTGTAGGGATAACTTTCTTTGGCCATGTTATTTTGAGAAGACATAATTGCTTTAATTAGTATGCTTGAAGTATTATTATTTTTTATGTCAATATAAACTTTTGTCTTGAATCTTTCTAATCTGAATATTCATACCACAATTAAGAATATTTACATTGAAATTATGCCACGTAGCACTCTGCATAAAAAATTCTCTTTTTGTCATTTACCTACTCGAGGATGAGCAGGAATTAAGCTTGGGGATGCCTGATACGTCTCCAACGTATCTATAATTTTTGATTGCTCCATGCTATATTATCTACTGTTTTGGACTATATTGCGCTTTATTTTCCACTTTTATCTTATTTTTGGGACTAACCTATTAACCGGAGGCCCAGCCCAGAATTGCTTTTTTTTCCTATTTTAGTGTTTCGGATAAACGGAATATCAAACGGAGTCCAAACGGAATAAAATCTTCGGGAACGTGATTTTCTCACCGAACGTGATCCAGGAGACTTGGACCCCGCTCGAAGGAACAAAAGAGGCGGTCACAAGGGTGGGGGGTGCCCCTTGCCTTGTGGGCCCCTCGTTGCTCCTCCGGCGTACTTCTTCCTCCTATATATACACACGTACCCCCAAACGATCAGAACAGGAGCGAAAAACCTAATTCCACCGCCGCAACTTTATGTATCCACGAGATCCCAACTTGGGGCCTGTTCCGGAGCTCCGCCGGAAGAGGGCCGTCATCATGGTGGGCTTCTACATCATCATAGCCTCTCCAATGAAGTGTGAGTAGTTTACCTCAGACCTTCGGGTCCATAGTTAGTAGCTAGATGGCTTCTTCTCTCTCTTTGAATCTCAATACAAAGTTCTTCCCCTCTCTTGTGGAGATCTATTCGATGTAATCTTCTTTTTGCGGTGTGTTTGTTGAGACTGATGAATTGTGGGTTTATGATCAAGTCTATCTATGAATAATATTTGAATCTTCTCTGAATTCTTTTATGTATGATTGGTTATCTTTGCAAGTCTCTTCGAATTATCCGTTTGGTTTGGCCAACTAGATTGGTAGTTCTTGCCATGGGAGAAGTGCTTAGCTTTGGGTTCAATCTTGCGATGTCCTTACCCAATGACAGAAGGGGCAGCAAGGCACATATTGTATCGTTGCCATCGATGATAACAAGATGGGGTTTATTTCATATTGCATGAATTTGTCTCTCTACATCATGTCATCTTGCTTAAGGCGTTACTCTGTTTTTAACTTAATACTCTAGATGCATGCTGGATAGCGGTCGATGAGTGGAGTAATAGTAGTAGATGCAGAATCGTTTCGATCTACTTGTCACGGACGTGATGCCTATATACATGAACATGCCTAGATATTCTCATAATTATGCTCAATTTTGTCAATTGCTCAACAGTAATTTGTTCACCCACCGTAGAATACTTATGCTCTTGAGAGAAGCCACTAGTGAAACCTATGGCCCCCGGGTCTATTCTCATCATATCAATCTCCATTACTTTAATCTTGCTTTGCTTTTTTACTTTGCTTTTACTTTTTACTTTGCATATTTATACCAAAAATACAAAAAATATTATATCTATCAGATCTCACTCTCGTAAGTGACCGTGAAGGGATTGAAAACCCCTAATCGCGTTGGTTGCGAGTAGCAAACGCTTTGTGCAGGTACGAGGGACTTGAGCGTGGGCTCCTACTGGATTGATACCTTGGTTCTCAAAAACTGAGGGAAATACTTACGCTACTCTGCTGCATCATCCCTTCCTCTTCGGGGAAAACCAATGCAAGCTCAAGACGTAGCAATGATGGTCAACGGCCGGGGCATCTTTAGCATGTTGTAGGCGTAGTGTGACACCGCCATGAACTTGGCCAATGCAGGGCGGCCGAGGATCCCGATGTAGGGCAAGGGGATCTCAGCCACGTCAAAGACGATCCTCTCTGTCCTGTAGTTCAACTCTCCTCCAAATGTCACGGGCAGTGTGACCTTTCCCTTCGGCTAGATCCTCCCCGGATTGACCCCTTGAAACGTGTCTGTTTCCTCGAGGTCTCCATCAGGGATTTGCAACCTTTTTATCACGACAGGCGAGATCAGGTTCAGGCCGGCCCCGCCGTCAACCAACATCTTGTTCACCCTGAGGTTGCGTATTATTGGTGAGACCAACAATGGCAAACACCCGACCGCGGTAGTGTGGTCAAGGTGGTCCTCGGCGTCAAAGATGAGGGGCGTGCTGGACCACTTCAGCGGCTTCTGAGCGTCGAACGATGACTCTGCTGCTGTAATCTCACGCGCCCACTGCTTGAGCTGGCCATGAGAGGTATGCAGCGAGGCGCCACCATCGACGCACATGTCCTCCGTAGCCTTCTGGAACCCTTGATCACCAGACTCATCGTCCTCGTCGTGATCGTCGTCTTCTTGTTTCTTGTTGTGGCCCCGGGCAGGCCTCTCTTGCTGGTTGTCCTTGCCGGGGCAGCCTCCTTGGCCACCATGCTTCTTGCCGGATCCCTCAGCACCGTCCTGGTCCTTCTCCTTGTCCCGCCTTTCATACTCAGCCTTTTTCTTCTCAGCAAGCAGCTCAACTTGTCGGCAGTTTTGGAGGTCGTGGCCCTTGGTGCGGTGGATCTTGCAGTATTGCTTGCCGGAGCTTCCTGGCTTGTCGGTAGCCGCCAGGGCCCGGTAGGCGGCGCACCCGGCAATCTCCTTGTCGGGGGCGTCTGCCTTGACCTTCTTGCCGGCACCGGTATCGTCAGATCCCTCAACGGCAAGAATGGCCTTGCCTTTGCGTTTCCCGTTGCGACGCCGGCTCTTCTTCATTGAGGTGGCGGCGTCTTCATCAGTAGAGTCGGTTTCCGCACCGGCGTCTTCGCCGGGGTACTTCCTTCCCTCTTCAGCCCGAGCGCACCTATCGGCCAAAACGTAGAGCTCGGCCACATCCTTAACCTTGGTCATCGCCAGCTCCTCACGCATCTTGCGATTGCGTACGTTCTGGTGGAACGCGCTAATCACATCGGCGGGATGAACATCGGGGATGTTGTACTGCACCCGGCTGAATCTCTGGATGTACATGTGCAGGGTCTCCCCTTCCTTCTGGGGAATGATATGCAGATTACTGTCCTAGCCATGAGCTTGGTGGCCTCCTGTAAAGGCGCCAACGAACTCATGGCACAGATCTGACCAGGAAGAAATGGAATCCACCGGCAAGTGCATCAACCAAGACATCACATTGGGCTTGAGCGCCAGCGGGAAATAGTTGGAAAGCACCTGTCGTCGCGAGCCCCGGGGGCCTGCATCGCGATGGTGTAGATGCTGAGGAACTCGGATGGATGGGTCTTGTCGGTGAACTTCTCGCCGACGTCGGGCTTGAATGTGTGGTGGGACGGCCACTGGAACTGCCTCAGCTCGCGGGTAAAAGCCGGGCAGCCCACCTCGTAAGGTAAGCCGCCGGGGCCCCCCGGTGCCGGGTGGTCAATAGCAGGCCCCGCCCGCTTGTTCGACAGGTGGCGCATTTCATGCCGGCGCTCGACGGTGGTTCGAGCGTCTTCGTGAGCTCGCTCCCAAAGGATCTGGCGCTAGTCGCGGAGGGTCCGCGGGTCGGACGATGCTATGGAGATGTTATCACAAGCATCGTCGTGACGGGCCGACGCCCGCTGGGGGAGTCCTGGATTAGGGGGTTTCCGGACAGCCGGACTATTTCCTTTGGCCGGAGTGTTGTACTATGAAGATACGAGATTGAAGACTTCGTCCTGTGTCCTGATAGGACTCTCCTTGGCGTGGAAGGCCAGCTAGGCAATACGGATATGTATATCTCCTCCTTTGTAACTGACCTTGTGTAACCCTAGCCCCCTCCGGTGTCTATGTTAACCGGAGGGTTTTAGTCTGTAGCACAACATACAATCATACCATAGGCTAGCTTCTAGGGTTTAGCCTCTCCGATCTCGTGGTAGATCAACTCTTGTACTACTGATATTATCAATAATAAATCAAGCAGGATCTAGGGTTTTACCTCCATCAAGAGGGCCCGAACCTGGGTAAAACATCGTGTCCCCTGCCTCCTGTTACCATCCGCCTTAGACACACAGTTCGGGACCCCCTACCCGAGATCCGCCGGTTTTGACACTGACATTGGTGCTTTCATTCAGAGTTCCTTTGTGTCGTCACCGTTAGGCTTGATGGCTCCTTCGATCATCGATAGCGATGCAGTCCAGTGTGAGACTTTCCTCCCCGGATAGATCTTTGTATTCGGCGGCTTCGTACTGCGGGCCAACTCGCTTGGCCATCTGGAGTAGATCTAGAGTTACGCTCCTGGCCACCAGGTCAGGTTTGGAAGCTTAAACTACACGGCCGACATCCACGGAGACTTGATCTTCGACGGATTCGAGCCCCTGCCGAGTGCGCCGCACGGTCACGATGAGCATGATTTAGCTCTACAATCGGACAGTGTTCAGGAGACCGCACCGGCAACCGCTCCGACCCTCAGTTCGGAGCCAATTGCGCCATCCATGGACGGGTGGATAGACCCCACCACGGAGGCCGTATTCTCAGCGGTAATTGAGCTGAGTATCGACCTTACCCTTCACAGGAGCCGTGACACCGAACTACCGGATTCTTCCCCGGCCACGGACTCCGAACCGCCTGCGCCCGTGCCTATCGAATCCGACTGGGCGCCGATCATGGAGTTCACCTTCGTGGATATCTTTCAGCACTCGCCCTTCGACGACATACTAAACTCATTAAGGTCTCTCTCCCTGTCAGGAGAGTCTGGGCCGAACTATGTTCGGCATGATTGGGATGCGGATGACGAAGTTCGCCGCCCACCCACCACCCACTTAGTAGCCAGTGTCGACGATTTGACCGACATGCTCGACTTCGACTCCGAAGACATCGATGGTATGGACGACGATGCAGGAGATGAACAGGAACCATTGCCCACAGGGCATTGGACGCCCACTTCATCATATGATGTATACATTGTGGACACACCCAAAGAAAATGGTGACGAGGAACGGAAGGACGCAGCGAAGTGCTCCCTCGAGAAGTAGTCAAAGCGGCAGCGTAAGCGCCGCTCCAAGTCCCGCCTCGGCAGAAATAGTGATCATATAGACCCAGCGATAGAGCAGGGTGAACCATTACCTGACCAGGGAAAAATGGAGAATCATACCGAACAACCCGACCCCGTCGAAGATAACAGTCCGAACGACATCACACCGGACAGGCACACAGAGCAATAGAATGCCCATCAAAGGCTGGTTTCCACTGTGAGGGGTCTAAAAAAGCAGAAGCAAAGGCTCAGGGCTGCACAAGACACACTCAAAATCAGATGGAGTGAAGTACTCAACACTGCAGCGAAGTACGGCAGTAATCGCCACACCAAGAGCTACCCGAAGCGAAAGTTGCTACCTGAATTCGATGAGGAGGCCTTAGATCCCCGCAACCAAAAATTAAAACGGCCATCTGGTCGGATAGACGACCTCGTGGCCAACATAGAGCGGCAAACGACGCCGCACATAAGCCAGTACGCGATCCACGCAAGAGCTCGCATCAAAAGGACGGCGCAACCAGATCCATATACGGGCCACGTATGCATGCTCCAGCATGCAATGCAACACAACAAACATCCGAACACCATGGTACACCCAAATACAGGGGTGCCGCACACCCCCTATGTTACACCGATGAGGTGCTGGACCATGAATTTCCAGAGGGATTCAAACCCGTAAACATAGAGGCGTACGACGGAACAAGAGACCCTGGGGTCTGGATTGAGGAATACATCCTCCATATCTGTCGTGGGTTTGTCATGCCAGATGTCCTTGTGAAAGGACTTAGTCGTGGAGCCATCGCTACGGGTTAGCTTAAGGGGGTTAAACCGGACAAGGGGACACGGGGAATTTTATACTAGTTCGGCCCCTTCGAGGAAGGTAAAAGCCTACGTCTAGTTGTGATTGGTATTGCTAGGGTTTCGAAGGCCAGGGAGCGAATCCGCTTTATCTACCTCTCGAGTTGTTGTCCGTCCCTAAACCGCTGCCGGGTCGTCCCGTTATATACATCGGTTGACGCCCGCCGGTTTACAGATTCCCAAAGCCGGATCATAAACGTATCTAGTTCGGTCTCTATCCTTCCTATCTTACAATACAAGTTACATGACTAAGCCGGTTTACATTTACAGGCTTTAACCCGCCTTTGGGCCTTGGGCCTCCATGAAGCGCCATCATCCTTGCATCTTTATGGGCTTCTAATCTTCAAGGAGTCAACCCGGCTACATAAGGCCGGTTTACCTCCAGTAGAAATATCCCCAACATTAAGCCCCAGATTGGTTTGAACTCGTTCATGTCAATCTTCTATAGTTAGAAAAATTCTTCCCTCATGTCTTCACCTCGATCTTGTAAATCGCAGTGACATGACACTTCAAGATTATGATAAACCGTCCTGACGTCATCCATCCGTTGATGTCGAAGATTACCTTTATTTAATATGTCTTCAGCCATCGAGGCGACACCCTTATTAACTTATCCATTTTTGGGCTCCTCGATTCCCGCAATTGCCGTTTCATCTCTTCGCCTTATAAATAGGGACAGCGGACCCCTTTTCTTTTCTTTCCGCTACCCATTCATCTCTTCTTCTTCCTCTTGATGACCCCGCACCCGAGCACCGCCGTCATCTTCGAACTCTGCCTCTGCTTCGCCATTGGCCGCTGCATCAAACTTTTCGCACCAGAGTTCCACAGCGCCCTTCCGCTGCTTCCGCCGTCACAATAAGTCTTTTCCCCTTTCTTTCTTAGATCCATTAGGGTTTCCTTGTTCTTCGCTGTTCTTGAGGTTCATTAGAGCTTTCAGTGTTGCTCTTTCATGGACTTTAGGTGAATACTTCGTATCTGACGTACTCCTTGCTGTAGCTAACCTTCCATTGTCACCACAAACACTTATGCACAAAGAACTGATCTAGCCCTTCGTAAGTTGCTTCGGTTCTGCACCCCTTCTAGATCCAATTAATTTTTCTTTTCTGTCTTATCTTAGATCCGAAAATTTCATATGTCACTATGAGATTTGTTCCTATGTCCCTGTGAGATCTGTTTCTCCTTACGCCAACATAGGCGGTTTGACCTTGTATAAGCAGTCTATGCCATTAGCCCTCTGATAAACCAGAGGAGCATTTTACCTTCATAACTATGCTCCAGTTTAACAATGTCTGAGTAATCCTGTGCTAGTATTACCTTTTTCCCTTATTGCATTAGTCTCCGGTTTACACCATTTCACATATCAGTATGTTTCTTACTCCCTTGTATATTGCATATAATCAGGCGTAATTTATAAACCGGCCTTTCATTTGCAGCTTTATTTGTTCCACAATGGCCAAACAATTCACTGCCTGCAACTGGGCTCCTTCCCGGGTTACTAAGACTCAGTTGAATGAGATGGTTACCATCGGCTCCCTGCCTAAGAAAACTGAAATCAAATGGCGAGTTCCAGGAACAGAAAATCCTCCAACCCCAAGGCAAGGCGAGGTGGTGGTCTTTGTTGACCATATAGGCCGTGGCTTCAAACTGCCAGGGCCAAAGTTTTATCGAGATGTGCTTGCCAGCTTCCAACTTCATCCGCAAGATATTGGTCCCAACTCGGTTTCCAATTTATGCAACTTCCAGGTGTTCTGTGAAGTATATTTACAAGAAGAACCAACTACAGAACTATTTCGGGATTTCTTTCAATTAAACCGGCGCATAGAGTTTGTAAATGGCCCGAACACAGAACTTGGTGGTGTCTCGATTCAAAAGCGGAAAGAAGTTCAATTCCCTCATGCCAAACATCATAGCCACCCAAAGGAATGGAATCAAACTTGGTTTTATTGCAAAGACACTTCAACTGAAGATGAAAATCCCCTCCCCGGCTTTCGTGATCACAGACTATCCAATACTCCCCCAATGCCACAACGCCTGAGCTCTTCAGAAAGGGCGAAATACGCTCCTCAACTCTCCAAACTCTGGGCCTTTATGGCAAACGGGTTAACAGGCATGGACTTTGTGCGCTGTTGGATATCCTGGAGTATCTTGCCGCTAAGTCGGCATCCTAGTTTAATGTGTGAATATACCGGTGAGGTTGACGACCCTCAACGCCATTGCAACATCCAATTAACTGAGGAAGAAGTCACTAAAGGCATAAAGAAGATTCTGAATGAGTCGGAACTGATCTATAGCCAAACCGGTCTGAATCCCTTCTATGCCAAGAACAAACCGCCTGCTGTAAGCATTATATTTCCCCCTCATTTCTAATGTTTTTACCTTATGCAACCTGTAATCCTTCTTCTTTGTATATAGGGAGATGACCCCTTCTAGAAACAGAAAACCGTAGAGAAAGCAGCAATGCCGACTGGAGATAAAGCGGTCAAGCCATCCCGCCCAAAGACCAAAGCCGTAAAGCGGACATGAAAACGGAAAATGGCTGACCAGATTAACATGGAGCTTGATGATGACACTGATGATCCAGAAGTTGAGGTAGAACTTGACTCACTTGGCTCTCTTTTCATGCATCTCATTAACAATGATCTTCCTTAGGAGGACGCAGAAGCTAGCCAAGCTGATGATGTAGAGGTAATTACCCTTTCCTCCGGTTCAAACTCTATGCCAACACAAAAAACTCGCCATGCAATCCAGAAAGTAAGCTTTTCTCATCCTCTTGCTCACTTGGATCCAACATTTATTTTTAAGACTCAGCAGCATGAAGCTCGCCAGACAACCCGGCACAGTGGCCAACAGGTCACTTCAGCCGGTTTACCTGATACTTTGGTTCGGAAGTGCCGATCTGAGGTCTCTCCTACTTATGACCATTCTTACCCCAAGGCATGTTATTTCAGACAACCTCTTAATCCGTCTGATTAAAATTATCAGGTGACACCTCCCTCATCATCTGGCGAGTCAACCACAACTCAACTCCCTCCGCTGAAAACTGTGGCCAGGTAAGTTCTAAAACCTTTTCCTTTAACGCATTGCAGAATTTGAATAAGACGTTAATCCTTCATCTTTATTTGCAGAGCCCAAGCTAGACCTAGCAAGAAAGCTCGGGTCACCAATCCATCCGAAGATCTGGTCGCCGAAGAAGAAGAACCCAGAGGTGAACCGGTACAAACATGTGAACTAGAAGGTCCTCATCCTGAAGCTACTTCTGATGACCCACCCCTTGAAGGCCAAAATACTGATGGGCCCATAGACGCTGAGCCTGTCGTGCCTGATTCTGAACCGGCAGAACCAAACCGGTCTAGTCCGGTGAAAGATGCTGAAATTCCAGTATCATCAACCAAAAATCATGAAGGCCAAGGTGATGATGTTATTATTACTTGAGTGGGCCACAGCTCTCCTGGCCATCCCATCATTTTGGCTCAGCACAGTGCCAAAGAAGAGCAAGCTGCCCGGGATAAAGGTAAATGGAGCAGCGACTTATCAAGCTATGCTCATCTTAACGCTGATGAGCTTCATTCTGGCTTCTTGAACCGTCTGCACTCAAACCGGAATTATGAAGCCGGTTTGGTGAACTTGATGAAAGAGCGATATGAGGTAAATTTCTCTCCCTTTGTTGATTGATTTATAGCTGAACTACTATCCCAAGTAGCCCCCAACGGCCGTTTGTATGATTATTAATCATAAAACGGGTCTTTGTAACACTTTACGCTTCGCATCATTGATCCTTGCACTGACAGATCTCTAATAACAGATAAGACTCATATTGAAATAATTAGATAACTTTCTACAACATAGCCCCCAAAGGCCGGTTTAACTTGGCAAGTTAATCCGGTTTTTTGATCAACACATCCGTTTTAGAACAGACGTACATTAGCCCCCAAGTGTCAAGTATAATGCTTGCATTATTCTAGAGACTTGCATAAAACTTTGCACTTGAGAGCAAAATAGGCATTAGCCCCCAAGTATGAAGTGCATAACTTGTTATACACTTTGTACTTAGCACATATATATGCTGTTTGTTTAATATACCTTCAATGTGGCAGGCTGAACTGAAAAGCAAAGACGCCTGAAATTCTGAATTGCAAGAGAATGTGAAATCACAACAAGCCGAGGCTGAAAAAGCCAAAGAGGAGCTGACCCAGGCCCTGGCCGTGATGGAAAAATTGAAAGATTTTTTCAATAAAGATCGTGCTGACTGGGAAACCAAGAAATCCGGTTTAATCAAAAGAGCTGTAGACGCCGAGGCAGCCCTAAAGCTAGTGGTTGATGAACTATCTGGTTTGAAACATCAAATCAATGCTATGAGCTCTGCTATCTTTGGTAAGTTCCTGCTTATGTGTGTTGCGCAAGTTAATGAACTTTACAGCTAACCAAAATGTTGATAAAATCATTGGCAGGCACCCGGATCACTCATCTTGGTTCTGATATGCGGATGAAGCTCAAAGCGGCATACACATTGATTGAACAATTGTACTCTGGGTCGTAGCGGGCTATTTGCACGGCAGCTTATAACAAACCGGCTCCCTCTTTGATTAAAGAAACTCTTGAGAAGTTGGCCATGTTACCAGCCCGCATCGTCGACTTGAAGAAAGCAGCTGCCAGAGCCGGAGCTTTAACTGCACTTATTCGAGCAAAAGCCTGGATTCCGGATCTTGAAGTAGAAGACATCATCAAAGGATACCCAGGTGTTAAAGAAGATGGTTCCAACTTTGACAATGATGATCTCCGGTGGCTGACTAAACAGATGCGGCCAGCAGCTAGCAAGTTAGCCGATGATACCGATTTGTCCCATTTTCAACCGTTTTACAATGCCGAGGGGAAAAGGCAGCCGACCGACATCCATGAAGTTGAAGAACTTGTGCCTCCAATTCGTAAGCACACTTATCCTCCTGATATTAACCCCTCCAATATTATCCATGAAGAAGCAGTGTTTCAAGCTTTAACTGGAATTGATTGGCCAACGGTTGATTTCCAGCGACTGGGAGGGATGAAGAAGTGCCTACACCAACGGACCCTCAACCATCAAACCGTCCTAACGAAGCGTCATGAACCGGTCGCCGGTTTACTGTCCACGGTGTGCCGATTTTATGAAAAACAATTATGTCATTGGAGCTGCTTTGAAGGCTTCTTGTAATAGAACAGCCAAAACTCCTTTATTTGCCATGCCTTTGAGCATGTTTTGTAATACCTCATGACAACTTTTGCCACCCTTTGGGATTTATTTATGCATAACCCATGATGAGTTGTGTTCCTGGTTTCAACAACTTAAAAGTGTCTAGCGGTTTACCGCTAGATGGGTCAATATATCCAAGAAGTGTACAGGATATAGATGAAATAATCAAAGTATTTGTATAAAAAAAAGAATATACATAACATACCTCATTGGTTGACCAACGGTGCATACGGCAGAGGTGTTAATACCAATCCGGAACGTTGATAACCTTATCTCTGTATTACCGGTTTAAACCAGACCGGGATAACTACAGGGCTTTCTTTATAACACTGGTGATTTAGTAAAACCAGACCGGGTCAATAAACACCGGTTTATAACTGATCATGTGCCAACAACTTGTAGTTGAGAAGCAAGCTGGGTCAAGGACGCCGGTTTATCAAAAAATACTTATGATTTTCAACAAACAAAATTCAAACGGGAAAATATGCAAGGCTTTTTACGAGCTACCAGGCTCCAAATCTAGGCTTTTCATGGGCTGCCAGGCCTCTGAGTTAAACCATTTAACAAAGCCTTTTAAGATGGGCCTCCAATTAACCAATCATTGCTTTAACTGTGACAAGTTCAGGGTCTGTAAAAGATTGACTTGTCAAACGTTCGATGGGTCATACCAGGATTACCTGGATAGGTGTGGCTTACTTGATGAAGGCAGGTTTACCGAAGTTTTTAGGTGAATACACCAAGCTTCCAAGCCGTGGCTTGATAGCCAATTACTAGGGTCCTTTCAAACTCTTTGTTGCTTGCACAAAGAGCCCCCAAGTAATTTTGTGAGCTGTGCTCCGTGGGTGCCCATGTTTGAGTTTGTGCTTTGTGCAACACTCTCTTTGGCCCCACATAATTACCTTTCTGGCTAAACGCCTATCAAGAGGTGTAGCTGTGGTGTGATAACAACCAAGCCCCCTAGTGATGTCCCTTTGTCGTTTCAAACCAATCAAGAGGTGTAGTTATGGTTCAGATATGACCAAGCCCCCTAGTGATATTCTTTACACCCGTGCGGCTGTAGAAACCGGTTTAACAAAAAACTCCACTTTGTTAGTAGAAACTCTTGTGAGCGCACACATGATGTAAAAAGAACAGAGACCCTGCTTTAATGGAGGCTCCAGTTTATTATATAATATATACATTATCATAAATATGTACATAGGAAGAGCCTATGGCTCACGTATAGTAAGGCCGAAGAAGGGCTATGTTCCATGGCCGCTTGGTCTCCTCCTCTGATTGACGTGAGTCTTTATGCTCTCGAACATCAATGAGGTAGTAAGAACTGTTGTGTAGATTTTTGCTGACCACAAAGGATCCTTCCCAAGGTGGGGATAACTTATGCATATCAGTCTGATCCTGGATGAGCCGGAGTACCAAATCGCCTTCTTGAAAGGACCTGGTTTTAACCCGGCGGCTGTGATAACATCGGAGATCTTGTTGATAAATCGTCGACCGTGCTGCTGCAAGATCACGCTCTTCATCCAACAGGTCGAGAGAATCCTGACGTGCCTTCTCATTATCAGCTTCAACATAGGCTGTCACACGGGGTGAATCATGACGGATGTCAGTAGGAAGAACGACCTCCGCTCCATAGACCATGAAGAAAGGTGTGTAACCCGTAGACCTATTGGGTGTGGTGTTGATGCTCCATAACACAGAAGGTAGCTCCTCAACCCAACAACCCGGCGTCCGCTTTAAGGGAACCATAAGCCTAGGTTTGATACCTCATAGAATTTCTTGATTTGCCCTCTCTCCTTGACCATTAGATTGGGGGTGTGCCACCGACGCTAGATCGAGCCGGATGTGCTCACGTTGACAAAATTCTTCCATCTCCCCTTTTGACAAGTTAGTACCATTATCTGTTATAATACTGTGCGGAAAGCCAAACCGGAATATCACCTTCTTGATGAATTGAACCGCCGTGGCTGCATCACACTTGCTAACTGGCTCTGCCTCCACCCATTTAGTGAATTTATCAACTGCTACTAATAGGTGGGTCTTTTTGTCCTTAGAACGCTTGAAGGGTCCAACCATATCAAGCCCCCAAGTTGCAAACGGCCACATAACTGGAATCATCCGCAATTCTTGAGCCGGAACGTGCGCACGGCGGGCAAATTTTTGACATCCATCACATCTCTTGACTAAATCCTCAGCATCAGCATGCGCCGTCAACCAGATAAAAACATGGCGAAAAGCTTTGGCAACCAACGACTTTGAACCGGCGTGGTGACCGCAATCCCCTTCATGGATTTCTCGCAAAATCTCACAACCTTCTTGAGGAGAAACACAGCACTAAATTGCTCCTGAAACACTGTAACGATGTAACTCCCCGTTGAGTATGGTCATGGACTTGGAACGTCGGATTATCTGTCGAGCCAACGTTTCATCGTCTGGTAATTCGCCCCAGTTCATGTAAGCCAGATATGGGATCGTCCAATCTGGTATGGCATGCAGAGCTGCCACCAACTAAGCCTCGGGATTAGGAATAGCCAAATCTTCTTCGGTTTGCACTTTGACTAGCGGATTATGCAACACATCAAGAAAGACATTGGGCGGGACCGGTTTACGCTAGGAACCAAGACAACTTAAAGCGTCCGCTGCTTCATTCTTCTGCCGGTCTATATGGTCCACCTGATAACCTTTAAAGTGACCAGCCACTGCGTCCACCTCTCGCCGATATGCAGCCATAAGTGGGTCCTTAGAATTCCAAGTGCCAGACACCTGCTGAGCCACTAGATCTGAACCACCGAAGCACTTAACCCGGCTCAAATTCATCTCCTTAGCCATTCGAAGACCGTGGAGCAAAGCCTCATATTCAGCTGCATTGTTAGTACAAGGGAACATTAAATGGAGGACATAACAAAACTTGTCACCTCGTGGGGAAGTTAGTATGACTCCAGCCCCCGAGCCCTCCAACTGTCTGGACCCATCCAAATGAATAGTCCAATATGCATTATCTAGCTTCTCCTCCGGTGCCTGCAACTCCGTCCAATCATTAATGAAGTCCACGAGTGCCTGGGATTTTATCGCTGTGCGGGGTATATACTTGAGCCCGTGAGGTCCAAGTTCAATAGCCCGCTTGGCAATCTGGCCAGTTGCTTCTCTGTTCTGAATGATGTCGCCCAGAGGAGCTGAACTGACCACTGTGATGGGATGGCCCTGAAAATAATGTTTAAGCTTCCGGCTCACCATAAACACCCCATACACCAGCTTCTGCCAATGCGGATGCCTCTGCTTTGATTCATGAGCACCTCACTAATATAATAAACCGGCCATTGAACCGGATATTTCTTGCCAAGCTCCTTGCGCTCTACCACAATGGCTACGCTAACAACCCGGCCATTAGCAGCCACATATAACAATAACGGCTCTTTATCGATCGGTGCTTCAAGGATAGGCGGTTCAGCTAGCTGCCTCTTCAGATCCTCGAACGTCTTATCAACTGGCTCACTCCACACAAAATTATCTGTTTTCTTGAGCATCTAATATAAGGGGATGGCCTTCTCTCCAAGGCGACTGATAAACCGGCTCAAGGCTGTAATCCGGCCGGTCAGTCATTGAACATCGTTGATACACGCTGGTTTAGCCAAGGATGTAATTGCTGCAATTTTTTCTGGATTAGCCTCAATGCCTCTGATTAACACCAAAAACACAAGAGCTTGCCTGCCGGGACACCAAAAACACACTTCTCCGGATTGAGCATCATCTTGTAAATCCGGAGATTGTCAAAGGTTTCTCTTAAATCCTCTATCAACGTTTCCTCCTTTCTGGACTTTACCACAATATCATCCACATATGCATGAACATTGCGCCCAATTTTTATGAAGGAAATTTTGAACACATCGCGGGTAAGTTGCCTGGGCACTCTTGAGTCCAAAAGGCATCGAAACATAGCAGAAGGCTCCAAAAGGGAGTTATGAAAGCTGTCTTCTCCTGGTCCTTAACCGCCATTTTGATCTGATGATAACCAGAATAAGCATCCAGAAAACACAAATGGTCACAACCCGCCGTAGCATCAATTATCTGATCAATGCGAGGGAGAGCAAAGGGATATGCAGGGCAAGCCTTGTTTAAATCTGTGTAGTCCACACACATGCGCCAAGTGCCATTTTTCTTAAGAACCAGCACCGGATTAGCTAACCACTCTGGATGAAAAACTTCAACAATAAACCCTGCGGCCAACAGATGGGCTACCTCTTCACCTATACCCTTACGTCTCTCTTCATTGAAATGGCGGAGGAACTGCCGGACTGGTTTAAACTTAGGATCAATGTTGAGTCTGTGCTCAGCGAGTTCCCTCGATACACCTGGAATGTTAGAAGGTTTCCATGCAAAGATGTCCCGATTCTCACGGATGAACTCGATGAGCGCGCTTTCCTATTTGGGATCTAGGTTAGTGCTGATGCTGAACTGCTTGGATGAATCGCCAGGAACAAAGTCAACCATCTTAGTGTTTGTAGCCAATTTGAACTTCAACGCTGGATCATGTTCTGTAGTTTGCTTTTTCAAAGAGGTCATGTCTGCCGGATCAACTTGCTCCTTATAGAATTTCAACTCTTCCGTGGCACAAACCAACTCAGCATAAGCCGCATCACCTTCTTCACACTCCAAAGCAATCTTTCTACTTCCATGTACTGTGATAGTCCCTTTATGACCTGGCATTTTAAGCTATAGATAAACATAACACGGCCTCTCCATGAATTTAGCATAGGCCGGCCGCCAAACAAGGCGTGCTACGGACTTTTGATCTTTACCACCTCAAACATGAATGTTGCTGACCTTGAATCATAGTCATCTCCAAAAGCTACCTCCAAAGCTATCTTGTCAACAGGATATGCAGACTTACCAGGCACCACACCATGAAAGACCGTATTCGACGGTTTAAGATTTTTATCTGTCAACCCCATACAGCGGAATCTATCATAATATAAAATGTTGATACTACTTCCCCCATCCATGAGTACTTTGGTAAACTTGTATCCACCAACTTGAGGGGCTACGACCAGGGCTAAGTGACCTAGATTATCAACCCGGGGTGGGTGATCCTCTCTACTCCACAGAATAGGTTGCTCAGACCAGCGTAAATACTGAGGTACTGCCGGTTCAACAGAGTTTACTGCCCTTTTGTGAAGCTTCTGGTCACGTTTACACAAACTAGTAGTGAAGACATGATATTGCCCGCTGTTTAGCTGTTTGGGATTACTCTGATAACCCGACTGCTGCTGCTGCTGATTCCCCTGATGGTTGTAACCTCCCTGGTTGCCTTGGTGCCCTTGATTGAGGTGTCTGGTTTGGTTGCCTTGAAACCCTAAACCGGAACCACCACATCCGTAGCCCGGCCCATGGAAACCTCCTCCTGAACCGCCGGGTGGGTTGTTATCATACTGGAACATATTGGAATTCTTGAAATCCCGCATGTTATAACAGTCCTTCCAAAGATGTGATGTTGGCTTCTCCTTTGATCCATGCTTTGGACAGGGCTGATTTAACAGGCGCTCCAAATTGGAGCCTGAACCTCCGCCCCTCTGGGGCTGCTTGCCCTTACGGCACGGGCCGTTCTCCTGTGCATTGGTGTTAGCAACAAAGTCCAAGCTACTATCGGCCTTGCGCTTACCACCGTTTCCATGGCATGCCGGATTATGCTGTTGACCCTTGGCATTGCCGTTCTTCTTACCTTTCCCCGGTTTGTCCTCCTCTGAATCCGGATCCTTGGTATTATCTGAATCGGCATATTTAACCAAAGCGGCCATGAGTGTTGACATATCATTGCAGTGATGTTTGAGCCTTCCCAATTTCTGTTTTAGCGGTAAGAAACGACAATTGCCCTCTAATGTTAACACTGTAGTGTCTGCATTGATACGATCTGATGAATGCAAAATTGCTGAGACCCGTTTGACCCAATGGGTCGTGGACTCCCTTCCTCTTGGACACAAGCGGCCAGATCCACGATTGACATCGGCTGCTTACACGTATCCTTGAAGTTCTGGATAAACCAGTGCTTCAATTCAGCCCATGATCCAACAGAGTTGGTCGGCAAGCTCTTTAACCAAGTGCGAGCTGTTCCTTCCAACATCATGGTGAAATATTTAGCACACACTGCCTCATCCACATCTAACATCTCCATTGCCATCTCATAGATCTCCACCCACGCCTCTGGTTGCAAATCGGCGGTGTAATTTGGTACCTTACGAGGTCCCTTGAAATCCTTGGGCTGTCTCACATTATGCAAAGTGGGGGTTAGACACGGCACCCCTAAGGAACTGAACACCACACCTGGCTCCATGGAGGCCGTGGGGTGAACCGGAGTATGTTGTCGTGCTCCGTGTCGAGCTGCCAACTCGGCCTCCCGACGTGCGTGGCCATGGTCCACAACATCCTGCGCATTAGGGCCTCCCCCGGCCAGGTTGTTTCCTCGTGGTGAATTTCGGCGACGTGCACTACTGGACACGGCCGGTTCGTCCTCCACGTGTCTGCTATAGCTCCGGCTTGGACGGGGAGTGGAATGAATTCTCTCACGACTATGTGAATACGCCTGCTGTTGATTTAGTGTTGTTTGAAGGAGATCCCTGCACTACTAGGAAAAGGGCTATAGATGGAAATGACACTAATGGCACACCAGACATGTGGTGCGCCATTAGTATATACTAATGGCGCAACATGTGGAGATGCGCCATTAGTGTGGAAGACACTAATGGCACACCAGGCACACGGTGCGCCACTAGTAACAAAATGTTTTTTTTCATTTTTTCAAACATACTAATGGCGCATCCGGGCAGAGTGCGCCATTAGTAGTTAGAACTACTAATGGCGCACCATCCATAAGTGCGCCACTACTGATTTTTTTTACTTTTTTGCAAAACTACTAATGGCGCACCGTTGCATAGTGCGCCATTACTAGTTTAAACTAGTAATGGCGCACTGTGCCACGGTGCGCCATTAGTATAAAAATAATAAAAACATTCTACTAAAAAAAATAAAAAAACATTCTAATGGCGCACCGCTCGGGGGTGCGCCATTAGTAATCTTCCCCCTAGCTCCAACTCGCCCGACCCCTTCGTCCTTCCCTCTCACCAAATCCAGTCCCCCCCCCCGCGCGCTGCCCCGACCCACGACGCAGCCGCCCCCGCACCCCCCACCACTGCAGCTCCGCCATAGCCGTCGCCTTCGCGACCTCGCCGTCGCCGACAGCCTCCCCGCGTCAGCCCCTCTCCGTCTTCCTCTTCGACTACGAGGACCCGGACGAGCTCGGACACCCTCGAGCCATCCCTTCGACGCCACCGCCGCCGCCGACCCCGACCCCAACCCCGACCCCGACCCCTCCAGCGACCAGCCGCGCCCGCCCAGGTACCTCTCCTCCTTCCTCCTTCCTCCCTCTCCACCCTTCCTCCCCATTCCATCCCTCCCTCCCCTCGACCATGTCTTGTGTCTCAACACTTCAGGTTTGTGCACTAGGTTTAGACAGACAGTAATGCCTAGGTTCAATTAGGTTCAGTAGTGCCATTTGTTCATAGGTTCAATTAGGTTTGTGCACTAGGTTTAGATAGACAATAATGCGTAGGTTCAATTAGGTTTAGATAGACAGACAGTAATGACTGTGTTCCTAGGTTTAGACAGCCAATGTCTTTCATGCCATTTGTTCAACATCAGACATCATTTGTCATTTCCCAGATGTTCAGTTTAGTAGAGATGCAATGCTAGTAATTCGTTCCATTTCTTCTAAAATTGACATATGGAAGTAATCTGTTAATCTAAATTTTGTTACTGATGATGACATGCGATTTGTGCACTGTAGTTTGTTAATCTGGACAACTCAGTAGCTAATGCATTCAGTTAACCAAAGTTTAGTTCTTGTGTATTGTAATTTTTTAATCTGTTACTCCATTTGTTACTGAATTTTTCTCTTGGGGTTTAGTAGTGAGATAGAACATGCATGGCCCATCATTCAGTTGGAGTATTGCCTAGGTTCAATTAGGTTCAGTAGTGCTACTAGGTTTAATATCGTTGCTCCTGTGCTATACTTTGACAGCCTGGAGTGCATTAGGGAGTAGTAGCCAATTAGGTTCAGCAGTTAATTGATGGTTTGATACATGATACATTTCATGCACAGGGTGCTAGAGCTGCACTTAACTTGCTAAAATCATCCCCTTGTTCTTACTGGTTATAGAAATTCATTGCTTGTCCTATGTTTTCTGTCAGGGTATTGTTCAGGAAGCTTGCTTGAGTTTGTGTCCTTTAATTTGTAAATCTGCAGTTCTAGACACATTTAGGATAAGTTGTTGTATATACTGTCATAAAGTTCAGCAATAACAGGGCATCAACAGTGCTACTCTAGTATCTAGTTGGGGAGGGAAAATAGACAGGGAATTACTTGTGATGCCTCTGAATTACTTGTGATCACATTGAGAAAGACTTGTAAAGATGATGATCATCTTTTACAGAAAACAATTTCTGTAAACACGTCAGTAACTTTGCTAGTTTGCTGGGTTTTGTCTCCGACCATCGTGTCGTGATGAATTTGCAGGTACCCCGAGAGGCCCTTGAGTTTGCTGGAATGTCGATTAACTTCTGTTCTGGCAAATTCGGGTACTCCATATCTCCTATTTTCAGCAAAGGTCATGCTGAAATTTTCCGTGAATTTTAGCATGACTTTGCTAAAAATAGGACATATGGGATACTTGTGACTAATGCATGGGCCGGGGTATCTTAGTACTTAATTAAGTAGGATCAACTGCCCCTTTATTCTTGCTGCATTAAACCATAGGTTTTAGGGTGCCTCGGTGTCGATAAGAACCTAAATGATGAAAGCTTAGGCTTTTAGGGTGCCTCAGCGTCGACAAACCCTAAATGATAAAACCTTTGCTTTTAGGATGCCTCGGTGTCGATAAGAACCTAAATGATGAAAGCTTAGGCTTTTAGGGTGCCTCGGCGTCGACAAACCCTAAATGATAAAATCTTAGCTTTTTGGATGCCTCTATGTCGACAAACCCTAAATGATGTAGTTTTAAATTATGAACGTAGGATATGTCGTCATCGGACGACGAATGTCTCCCGGGGGAGTGCGACTGGTGCCACGACGATCGAGGTCTGTGCGACATGCCTCACCTGGACGATGATCGGCGCTTCAGCATTAAGCTCGAGGAGACCTTCGAAGTTGAAACGGTACACAATGACGACAAGTGTTATTTTCATATTAAGCATGACTTCAACTATTTCAACGTGTAATTTTCATCTTTTACAATTCGAGTATAGCTTATCCCATACCATGCAAGACGCTATGTCTTGGAGAGGATGGATTTTGAAGACCATGAAATTTCTGAAACAAAGAAAATTCATCTAAGGACTCATCACGATGTGGACTTTGAAGTAAATCTATATAATTCTGAGAGCGTAACCCATTTTGGTTGCAAAAATTGGGAAACATTTTGCAAGATGTATGGTTTTGATGAGGGTATGCTTATCACCATGGATCATGGTAATCCTGACATCAACCAAGACAATATGGACATTTGGGTCCTTGTTGATACGCCTCCAGTTCTACCGCTATGTGAGTTTCTCAAACATAGTTATTAGCTAATTTATATTGTTTATTTCAAAAGAATTGACAGCTTATTTCCATTGACAGCTTATTTTTATTGTTCAAAGAATGTGCGGGAGATGGTAGACAAAACCCACTACACCGATGGCTCTGAATTAACAACTTACAAGGAGAAAAATCATCTGGTCGGATTTTGTACTGACATTGAGAATTACAATATCCACAATCAAACTCCTCAACATTATGGTAAATACGTGCCACTAGTGCATGTGTTCAACTACGGTAACTACCATGGAGATACCCTGGTAAGATTTTTTACTATTACGACATCCGTGCATCTTTTGCATACTTCTAAAACTAGTACATCATTGCTAACTATGAAGTTATTACTATGTTTTTCAATAGATAATCCCAGAGAATTGTGTGCCTCATTTGATGTATCAGAAAGGTAGTATTAATGTTTTGAACCTACAGCCAGGTCATCCTATGAATCTCAACTGTCCATACGAGATTTCTAAAAGAAGTGGAGACATGAAAATCAAAGGATGGAAAAAATGTATGGACAGTCGTAAGGAGCTTCTTGGAAGCAAAAGGAAGCGAAGTGCAAGAATTGGAGATAGGATGTTCTCCATTCTCCATAATAGAGAGTCAGGGTCTATATTGTTTTATGCTATTTTAGCTTAAATAGGGTATTTAGGTCCTGCCTAATACTGATGATCATGTGCTAAGAACAATTAAGTAGGGTTGGTTCGATGACTATCAAGATGATGATCGTATGACTTGTTATTAATAACGAGTAGAAGTTGTATGACGATGATTAGTAGGACTTGTTAGGATTAGTATTACTTCTGACAAACTCGATACTCGCGGTCTCGAGACTTGTAATGTTTTATCTTTGTTCGGTCTTTTGAATTCGGAGACTAATATGATGAATTGTATTCGGAGACTAATCTTCTATTGTATTCGATGAATCTGCTGTTGCTGTGTGCTACTATCTATATTCTGTCAAATAATATATTTTGTAACCTGTGCAAAAATCAGAAAAGTAAAAAAAATAAAACCTAATATTCATACTAATGGCGCATCACTACAGAGTGCGCCATTAGTATGCCAAAGTATACTAATGGCGCATCACCAAACAGTGCGCCATTAGTATGCCAAGTATACTAATGGCGCATCCATCCGCAGTGCGCCAGTAGTGTGCCAAAGCACATGGTTAAATATGGCCCTTGGGAGGCATACTAATGGCGCATGGTGTTATATACTAATGGCGCACTGGGTGGTGCGCCATTACTAATAAATACTAGTGGCATGATACTAATGGCGCACCAGAGATGCGCCATTAGTAGGCAAAACTGGTGCGCCATTAGTAGGCCTTTTCCTAGTAGTGCTGGCCCGACGTGCTTCCACTGCAACTGGTGACTCGCCGTCGGTTGGGAGGGCCGCCGTGCGTGAAGCGGCGGCCACAATGTTGTCCAACGGGTTGGAATAATGCCCGGGCGGCATTGGTACATACTGTGGCACAACGTTGTTCTGGCGAGGCGGGTCCGTCGTGCGCGGTTGAACCGGCGCTCCTGTTCCTGGCGCCTCCGCCCGGTTTAGTATGGGTTGGCTATTAGCTCCTGCTCCTGTTGTGTTGAAGAGATTCTGCGGCTCATAAACCGATGGGAGACATGATCGATACCTTCTTCTCATGACTTCCTCTGAAGCATTCTGATCCATCCTAATCCGGTAGGCCTGTGCTTCCAATTCAGCCCGCTCTGTGGCCATCCTAGCATTCTCTGTCGCCAGGTCCGCTTTAGCATGGGCTATCTAATCTTTCACCTTTGCAATATCCGCATTGTGCTGATCCCTGAATGTTGCATCCACCTCCGCGGCCATCAATGTTGCCAAAGCGTCGAACAAATCAGACAGGACTTGGGCTGGAGGCGGCGCTAACCTTCCTGCCCCTGCTGGTGTGGTCATTGTTGAACCGGAGAGCATCGCTGCGGCGGTAGATGAATGAGGCGCCGATTGTGTGCCGGCCATGAAGATGGCAGCCCGGTTTGGCAAATCAGGGGAATCCGGAATACTGTTGCCCTCGGATCCTCCATCAATCCGGCCGTCCTGCAAATGGTAAAGTGATTCGGTCTCTCCAGAAGACTCGTCATCAGAGCAGACCATGGTCTCTCCATCGGACACCGGCCCGTCCTCGTACCTTGTGAAAGGACTTAGTCGTGGAGCCATCGCTACGGGTTAGCTTAAGGGGGTTAAACCGGATAAGGGGACACGGGGAATTTTATACTAGTTCGGCCCCTTCGAGGAAGGTAAAAGCCTACGTCTAGTTGTGATTGGTATTGCTAGGGTTTCGAAGGCCAGGGAGCGTATCCGCTTTGTCTTCCTCTCGAGTTGTTGTTCGTCCCTAAACCGCTGCCGGGTCGTCCCTTTATATACATAGGTTGACGCCCGCCTGTTTACAGAGTCCCGAAGCCGGATCATAAACGTATCCAGTTCGGTCTCTATCCTTACTATCTTACAATACAAGTTACATGACTAAGACGGTTTACATTTACAGGCTTTAACCCGCCTTTGGGCCTTGGGCCTCCATGAAGCGCCATCATCCTTGCATCTTTATGGGCTTCTAATCTTCAAGGAGTCAACCCGGCTACATAAGGCTGGTTTACCTCCAGTAATAATATCCCCAACAATATCCATTTGGCTCGAGGAGACGATCTCCACGCCATCAAGTACTTACCCCTCAAGCTCAAAGGGCCAGCTCGGCACTAGCTTAAAAGCCTCCCCGAAAACTCCATTGGAAGCTGGGAAGAGCTCGAAGACGCCTTTCGGGCAAATTTTCAAGGGACCTATGTCCGACCACCGAATGCAGACGATTTAAGTCATATAACTCAACAGCCCGGAGAGTCGGCCCGAAAGCTTTGGAACAGGTTCCTCACTAAATAGAACCAAATAGTCGACTGTCCAGACGCCGAAGCCTTAGCAGCTTTCAAGCATAGCGTTCGAGACGAATGGCTTGCCAGACACCTCGGCCAAGAAAACCAGAGAACAATGGCAGCATTAACAAGCCTCATGACCCACTTTTGCGCGGGAGAGGATAGTTGGTTAGCCCGATGCAGCATCAGCGACCAAAGTACATTCAAAGTCAGGGACGAAAACAGGAAACCACGGGGCAGCAAAAACAAGCGTCGGAATAAAGATGACAGCCCGAAGAGCACGGCGGTAAACGCCAGATGCAGAAGCTCTCGGCTAGGTCAGCAAAAGCTGCCCTCCAAAGGCAACAGAGACGAACTGTCCAGCCTAAACAAGATTCCGGACAAAATATATCAGATCCACAGCACCCCCGATAAACCTGCAAATCATACCCATAGAGAATGTTGGGTCTTCAAGCAGTCCGGCAAGCTCAACGACGAACACAAGGGGCAGGATACACCAAGCGAAGACGAGGACGAGCCTCACAAGCAAAGCACCGGGGAACAAAAGAAATTCCCACCAGAAGTTAAAACAGTAAACGTGTTACACGTGACAAAGGGGAGAAACACAGCGGCACTCCTAGAGACACATGTCCCAGGGCCTATCACAGCGGAGTTCTGCCACTGGTCATCCCAACCGATCACCTTTGACAATCGAGATTACTCGGCAAGTATCCGGCATGCAGGATGGGCTGCCTTGGTGTTAGACCCGATAATTGACCGATACCACTTCACACGAGTCCTGATGGACAGCGGCATTAGTTTAAACCTGATATATCAGGACACAGTCCGCAAAATGGGGATAGACCCAACAAAAATTAGCCATAGCAATACTACCTTTAAAGGAGTAACGCCAGGCCCAGAATCCCATTTCACGGGCTCCCTGCTACTCAAGGTTATATTCGGCTTCCTCGATAACTTCCGCAGTGAAAATCTAACCTTCCACATCGCTCCGTTCCAAACTGGCTATCAAGCATTACTCAGATGCGAAGCTTTCGCTCGCTTTAATGCAATACCGCATTACACTTCCCTCATGCTTAAGATGCCCGGTCCACGTGGCATCATTACAGTAAATGGAAATATTGAGCGCTCCTTGCGCGTGGAAGACCGTGCGGATGCCTTGACAGCCGCACACTAAACGGCCTCACCAACTAAAGCATCTGACAGGTCATTAAGACCACGGACACGGTTGGCATCATAGCACTTTTGGGCAAAAGTATAAATACAACATTGATAAATTCAATAAAACATTGTTTTTACAATGGGAATACATGTCACTCAAACATAATATTCTTCGAGCACTGAGCCTCTATTGAACGAGTACCTTCAAGAACTTCTTCAAAGTAGTGCTCGGCAGCCACTCGGCCTATGGCCGAACCCTGTGCCGCAACAGTGGTGGCATCCATCTCCGCCCAATATGTTTTGGCACGGGCAAGGGCCATCCGCGAGCCTTCTATGCACGCCGACCTCTTCACAACAACGATGCGTGGCACAGCGCCAAGGAATTGTTGCACTAAGCTAAAGTAGCTATTCTGCCTTGGCCCTCCTGGCCACAAATGATCCACAACGGACCTCATGACCAGCCCGGATAATATATGGAGCTCATCCCAATCGGTCAATCGCTCATTCAGCAACAGCGGACGGACTGGAGCGTGAAATTGTGACCAGAACAGCCTCTCCACTTCGGGACCTTTCTGATCCTTGAAGTACTCAGCGGCATCAGCAGCGCTGGCAACCAAATACATGTATGCGTCTGCAGAACTCCATAGCCGGTCCATAGGAGCATACTTCGGATCTCCGAACTTAGTCCGCAACAAGAAAGGCTTCCCAGACACGATATCTGTAGCCTGATTCAGCTCCTCCTTCACCGCTCTAATTTTGGAGCAGGCTTCCTTGGCAGCCACCCGGGCCTTTTCTAGGTCCGTCCCTTTCACCCGGTTTTCCTCTTCAAGAAGCTGGTAACGGTCAGCAGCATCTTTTAACTCCACAGTCATCTTGGCAAATTTTTCTTTACTCTCCCAATGTGCGGCGTGATCGGCCCTTAACTCTTCGGTCGCCTGTAAAGCGGCCGCATTGCTACTCCTGGCTTGCTCCTTGGCTTGGGCAAGCTCTGCCCGAAGGGTCTCCACGGTGTCTGCTCCATATGCAGTCAGAAACATATTAAAGATACTGGCATCAGGCCGCTCTTATTATGTGACAATCGCCAGAAAAATCACTGACCCTTCGCCTCGTCAAGCCGCTTGTTGACAAGCATGATGTCGGCATCTGCCGCATCCAGCTGCCGCTTTAGTTCGGCATACCCATCAGTCCGGCTAGCCACTGGAGCCTCCACCACCTGCACATAAAGGCAGTCTGGTTATTACCTGGGACTATGATCCTCTGTTTGCCGCCGTTTTCGACGACAACCAGAGTCTCAGGGGCTACTATCTACACAGGGAACATATAAAAATGTGCGGTACTTTCAAAAATGTACATCATTTCACGTACCTCAAAACCAATCAGTAGACTCATAAAGGCTTCATGCAGCTCGCTTTCGGCAGATGAAATCCTTTCAATCACCGTACCCATCAATGTGCGGTGCTCTTCTAAAATAGCTGCTTTCTCCAGCAGATCCCTCCGTACATCCGACCGCACACTAGACGGTACCGGACTCTTTTGACTGCTCTCTTCGAGAGCCGGATACTGAGGACTTCGGGTGGCCATAGGATTACCTTCTGGCCTTGCCAGATCAGGAGAAGCCCTTCGCGACGACACCTCAGGGTCGCCCGCTTCGTAAGGCGGTGTGGCAGGGGGAGGCGTTTCGCTATCCATCATCTCCGGAAGAAGATCTCCCGAAGACGAGCTCAGCTGAGAAGGGCTAAAATCCGAACTGCAAGATAAATGCTACAATTATTTTCCACGGAAATAGAGCAAGATATTTTCGTTATAGAATACCCTTTTACTTATAGCTCGGTAGAGGGCTGATCCCCGCAAGGACATTGTGCGGCAAGAGTACCCTCCGAGGCAGGTCTCTCTGGCGGAGATTTCTTCTCCTATTTGGAAACCTTAGTTTTCGAATCTTCAGAGGTACACCTCTTCCTTCCCCGGGAAGACAGAATGTCAGATTCTTCCCCTTGGTTATCCTCCCTCACGGAGGCGCTCATTCCCTCGATTGGAATAGGTAGCGATGGAGGCCCGCTTTCACCCTCTTTATTCCCCCCTTCATCTTCCTTTGAGGGCACCAGGAAAGGTGCTGGCTCAAGCATCTTTTCCAGCACCGGATTGTCCAAGCCTTCAGGAAGGGGAGCCGAACACTAGATCATCTTCGCCTTTGTTATCCAGTCCTAGTCAAAGAGCGATTCTTCAGAATGATGTCATGATAAATAAAAGGAAAGTGTGTTCGGCCATGGGATAACTTACTTGGGCAACGGTGCGGTTGCTGCTTAGGCCCACGTCCTCGGCAGTGTCCGGACATCTCCTTGTGCGTCATGCCCAGGAAATTTTGAATAGTGCGCAGTCCTTCCTGGTTGAATTCCCACATGCGGAGGTGCCGGCGTTTGCAAGGCTGGACTCAACGGACCAGCATAACTTGCATTACCATAACCATACTGAAATCTCCCTCGAATAGATCTCGGATACGGCTCTGCAGTATTGGCACGTCCTTGGCTGGACCCCAGCTCAGCCCCCTGCTAATCCATGACATCAGTTGTGGTGGAGGGCCCGAGCGAAAGGTGGGGGCAGCTAACCACTTGGCACTTCGGGGAGCTATGACATAAAACCACTCCCGTTGCCACAATCCGGACACCTCTGGAAAGGAACCCTTTAGCCATGGAGCATCAGCAATTTTGCTTATTAGTGTTAGGTTTTGGGTTCCGGCAGACCCTTGAGGTTTGAACACTGGGGTGCGCGCGGAGATCTCTCCCCTGCCGATCTACGTCCGATCCTCTCATGCAACCTAAGATGAAAATGATGAACAACACAAGAGACACGGTGTTTATACTGGTTCGGGCCACCGTTGTGGTGTAATACCCTACTCCATTGTGTGGTGTGGTGTATTGCCTCTGGGGCTGATGATGGACAGTACAAGGGAAGAACAGCCTCGCGAGAGGTGTTCTTGAGCTGGTGCGATGAACTGCTAGGGTGAGTTCAGTCGCCTCTCTCTCTCTCTGTTGGGGTTCTATCAGATCTCTCCCGGGGGGTCTAGACGTCTCTTTGGTGTCCCCCTACTCTGTGGTGGCTAGCTCTATTTATAGAGGCCCTAGGCCTCTCCCCAAATAATGAGCGGGAAGGGCGCCAACAACTGGCCATTTCGAAGGGGAACATCTAGTACAAGTTATCCTGACCAAAGGTGGTCTTCGGCTGCCAAAAGCACTGGCAATGACGCCGTCTTGGGCTCCACGGTGACCTCCGTCCTGCCGTCCGGCTGGTCTTGGTGTCGTTGCACCGGAATGGTAACCTTTGCCTGATGCCTTGGCCTGTGCTTGCCCCCTTTGCACCAAAGGGGAAACAAGGACACTGCGCAGGCCGGCGCCCGCCTGGTCTCGATCGTCATGGCTTGCATCACGGGTTCCTCGCGAGGTACCCCTGCCTTGATCTCTCCGCCTCCTCGCGAGCCTGCCTGATGAGACTACCTGTGAGGAAGCTTCCTGTCGTCCGCCCCGCGAGGCTTGGCCCCTCGTGAGGGTCTTTGAGCTTGAGCTGATGAAGATGGGCCGTGCTAGGCCCCCGCTTGAGCCACGCCGCAGGCCGCAGGCAGGCAAGTCTGGGGACCCCCGTTCCTAGAACGCCGACAGTAGCCCCCGGGCCCAAGGCACGCGCGGGATTGGCTTAGCAGAGAAGCGAAGGGGCAAGCATGAAGCGCCGCGGGCCCTAACAGCCTGCGGCCTTGGGCGCCGCGTGGCGGTTGATTGGGTGTGGGCGTCAGCACATCCCACGACGCCTCGGCAACTTCACGACTGACAAAAGGGGGTGCCCTGGCCAGGCTTCCTTGCCCCGCTCTCGTCCGTCTTGCCCTAGATCCCCTTTCTCGCTTTCCTCCTTCTTGCCCCCGAAATCCACCAGATCCGTCTCAATCCTTCGCGTCCGGCACACCATGGCGTCTCGCAAGTCCCCGGCTGATGCTTGGTACTCACCGGCCCTGGATTCCCCGAATTTGTCGGAGAAGAACCTCGCCCTCGCGCGCCTTATGACGGTGGCGTAGGGCAGCGAGGGGGCGACTGTGCTCAAGGTCGGCTCCGACCAGCCTAAGGGCAAGGGGAGCACCTTCTACCCGTTCTTCGTGAGCGCCATCGTCGCTGGTTTGGTGCCTCCTTTCTCTGAGTTCTTCTTTGCCGTTCTCTGCCAATACAACTTGCAGGCCATGCATCTCTAGCCCAACTCTGTCCTTCTCCTGTCGATTTTCGCCTACTATTGCGAGGCTCATGTTGGTGTGAAGCCCTCGGTGGCCTTGCCGTGCCACTTTTTCTCCCTCCGGGTTTCTGGCGCTTAGGTCTCCGCATGCGCGAGCTTCATTGCATACTCCAGCTCCAACGCCATCTCGAAGCCTGGGAAGAGCATCGAAGGCTACCGGAGCAAGTGGGTCATGATGGATGTCGGGCGCCTCCACCCTCGTCTGGTATTGCCCACGACGCAACCTAAGTTCGTTGACGCATGGTCCCGCGCGGAGCTTGTCGACCCTCGCGGACCTGAGGCCAAGCAACTTGGGGGCGGCGAAGCTGACCGGGGCCACGCTCCTGAGGTAGTTCTTGGAGCACCGGGTGGCTCCGCTCCAGGAGCACTCGCTCCCACTGTGAAGGCTTGGAGGAGCAGCCGCTGCCCTGCGCTTGAGCTCTGAGGCCATGTCCGACGAGGATCTGACTGCGGCCCTCCATTCCTTGGTTGGGGGAGACGTGGCGAGCCTGGTGGATGCCCACGTCCCCTTGTTCCTCCGCGACGACTGGGAGAAGGTGGTGGACGCCATGCCCACCTTCAACGGCGAGGGGCTGGTGCCCGCGGCAGCTCCCGAAGACCTGGCGGTCCTGGCGACGGTGAACTTGTCCTCTGGCAGCTCCAGTGGGGAAGAAGAGGCGGAGGAGGAAGCGTCCGACTCGGAGGAGACTGGCAAGGATTGGGGGGAGTCCTTCCCTCGGCGTAGGTCCCAGGCACTCTGCTCCATGACGGACAACGATGAGGCCAGCACCAGGCGAGGAAGGAAGGGCTCTTCCTCAGTCACGAGGAAGGGCAGGTCGAGCCTGGTTCCCCCAGGGTCTGCTCTGGTCCCTGGGGGGTCCAAGGCCAGCTCCATCTCTCTTAACGCGCCTTCTGCTTCTGGGCCCTCCAAGGCTGACCCCCGCTGCAGGCTCTCGGGCTTCAAGTATGGCCGGAAGTTGCTTGGGTCCACGGAAGACGTCCAGTAAGTGCTCGATTCGTGCTCTGCTTGGCTTCTGCCGCCGAGGCTTGACATTTGCGCTCTTTAACTAGGCCGACACCTCCGACCAAGAGGTTGAAGGAGGCTTCTGCGGCCCTGCTTGGGGCGAATCCGTCTGCCGGGGAGACGCCTTCGGCTGTTGGGGGAGAGGATGGCAAGGCCCGCGCCTCTCCGACCCAACCGCCCTCGCGAGGCCAACTGGGGCACCCCGGCGAGGAGTCAACCCCCGTGGCCCCGCTGGTCCTGGAGTCCACTATGGCCGATGCTGCTGCCACGGCAGCCAAGGCTCAGGAGGTCCCTTCCTACCAAGCCGTGGCCACGCTGCCATCTTCTCCGCCTACTGCACATGTTCTTGTCTCTTCTGCTCCCTCCGCTGCTGTCCTGGACCAGGTTGCCAACAAGCTGAGCCAACTGCGGGGGGATCTCCTGAGCGCGGACCCTCGTCTGGTGGCCGGGCGCCTGGAGTTGGCCTCTGGCTTGGCCCGTTCTGCTCCTTCCGTTCAAGCGGTGCTGATCCAGGCCATGTCATCCTCCGACGAGGAGAGGCGGGCCGCCAACCAAGCCAAGGCCGCTCACGATGCTGCCCTAGGCGACGTCGCAAATGCCCAGGGCCGCTACAAGACGCTTGAGGCCGAGCTGCAGGGCCTGCGCGACGCGCTCGCCAAGGAGGTGCGCGGCCGCCAGGAGAAGGAGAAGGAGATGAAGGCTAGGGAGGCCGCCGCAATGGACCGGGATGCCAAGCTTGATGTCTACCACGGCCGACTAGAGATACTGGAGCGGTCGCTGAAGGCGGAGAGGACCGAGCTGGACGCCAAGGCAAAGGTCCTGACGGAGGACCGGGCGGCCTTCGCGGAGCTGGAGAAGAAGGCTCAAGGCATACTGAAGACGCTGTATGAGAGCGGCCTGGAGGAACCGTTGGCTGGTGCGGAGGATGGCCCCGCCAAGCTGCTCCCCTTCCTGGTTGATGTGCTTGAGGACGCCGCAGACGGCCTTGGCACCACGGTCGAGGCCGAGGCGCGTGCCCTGTCTTCTGCGGCGCTGACGCGTGTCCTCAGCCATGTCTACCTGCGCGACCCCAACGTCGACTTCAATAGCCTGCTGGAGCCCATGAGCGGCGACCGTGCCGCTGCCGCCGCAGAGGCCGTGAGGAGCCGAGCCGAGGTTTTGCTGGGGAATTTCCGCTTCCCCAGCATCCTGCCCGGGCGCGGTGCCGCCGGCCCTGCGACCTCGAGAGGCGAAGCCATCCAGCATGACTCCACCACCGATGAGGGCGTTACTGGGAGTGATTCCTTCACGACTTCCATGCTGTTTTATTCCTGCACATGCACCATGCCTCGCGGAGGCGTTCAAACTTGTGTTTGGCATTGTGGAACAATCTTATGGCTTGTAATATTTGCTTCGAATTTCCCGGAATTTGCATTTTCCTCTCCTACTTGTTTACGCTCTATGTCGGCAGGGCCCGACCCCGCGCGTACCTCACCCAGCGTTAACCCCGACTGCAAACCAAGGAAGGGACTAAGGAGTGAGGGGCTACGTGGCAAGTTAGGCTCCTGAGTCGCGATGCTCAGGATTCCCCCTTGATGCGCGAGCAACAAGTAGGGAAGGGGGGAAAGAGGAGTGGATTGATCGTTCTACGTCGGCAGGGCCCAGCCCCGCGCGTACCTCACCCAGCGTTAACCCCGACCGGAAATCAAGGAAGGGACTAAGGAGTGAGGGGCTACGTGGGAAGTTAGGCTCCTGAGTCGCGATGCTCAGGAGTCCCCCTTTATGCGCGAGCAACAAGTAGGGAAGGGGGGAGCGAGGAGTGGATTGATCGTTCTACGTCGGCAGGGCCCGGCCCCACGCGTACCTCACCCAGCCTTAGCCCCGACCGGAAACCAAGGACGGGACTAAGGAGTGAGGGGCTACGTGGCAAGTTAGGCTCCTGAGTCGCGATGCTCAGGAGTCCCCCTAGACGCTCAAATGGGTTCCGTACCTTGGCTTCGCTTGGGGAGTGGCATGCGACGACCAGGTCCGAGGGACCTGGCTGGGTGGCGTGCGCTCGGGCGAGGCCCGGGCGTAGCCCCCGTGTCCAGCCCCCTCGCGCGGCACTCCCGAGGGGAGGCGTTGCGATGGTGCCGAACACTGAGCCCTGGGATCCCTGAGGTTGGTACGGTCATGGGCCGCCCTCAGTTGTTTATCACCAGCGCGGAGCATAGCATTTCCGTATGTGTACGGGCATAGCCGCTCCTCGGTAGTGTCGTCAGCCAGCGCGGAGCATGGTGCTTCCACTGGTGCGTGGGAGGGGGCTCCCCTTAGGGAGGAGCCCCCGGGGCGTGTACAGCCCCGCCCTGACGCGTGGCCGGCATGGTAGGGCTAGGAGAGGTGTATCTGGGCACCCGTGAGCCAGCGCGGGACTCATGAGGCCCTACCTCAAGGCGGGTTGCGCCTGGCTCTAGGCCTTTATCAATTGGTGTGTTCCTGTAGGGTTGTTAGAATGCAAATGCTCTACGTCCTCAGGTCCCGGCCCCCGAGCGAGCTCAGCCGCCGCTGGAATGACAGGTCGCGATGCCGTGGGTCAAGGCCAGGGGGTGAGGGCTAGAGAGCCAGTAAGAGCCCATGAGTCACGATGCTCAGGCGCCCCCCTTTTAAAGTGCAAGCGCTTTGCACGACGACAATCAGTAGGTGATAATTATGGGAATCAGATTAAGCGTGAAAGAACAACTTCATCCTAGGGAAAAGGCTAGAAAAGAAACTGCCGCTGGGTCGGGCCAGAGCGGCGTGGGGATGATGCAGCCCGAGGGGCGCCCCCAACAAGGTAAATAAAGAGCATAAACAAAATGGATACATGCCGCAGGGACGGACCCACGCGGCCTGGGAATGGTGCAGCCCTGTGGGCGCTCCCAGCTGAAAGTAGAACTCTAAAAGATGTCACCTGGTGCTGTTGAAGATGAAGTGATGCTGAGGAAGTGAGCGATGCGCGGTGAAGATGTCGGCCCTCATGGGCCCCCAGGCCCAGGGGCCTCGGGAGGCTCTGGTGGCACGTGCAGGTCTTCGGGGACCATCGCCACCTCCACCAGGACCGCGCGATGCCTGACCTCCTGAGCCTCTAGAATGCTCCTCAACAGGCGCTGATGTGCGGTGACCGCGCTCGGTAGGCTGAAGGGCATGCGAAAGTATCTGTGGGGTGGTCCCACGCAGCACCCTACGGCCGAAGGCCATAGGCGCTCCTGGGACCCAGCTCGGTTGAGCCCTGGTACATCTACGCAGACGTGTAGTCCTGCATCCTCGCCTTGATGTGGGGCCACGACAGGTAAGCGGCGGCTGCCACGCATGACTCTGAACTCTTGTAGCTCTTGGGTGTTCCTTGCGATGAACTCCTGAGGGTTTGGTCTCCTTTGACTTGTACCTTTCTGAGGGAAGCGTGCCTGAACGCACCCCTCCAAGTGGTGCCCGAGCGCCTCCCCCACGACCTTGTCAAGGTCGGTGGCTCTCTAAGAGAGAGCCCCCGAGCCTTGCCTGAGGAGAGCACCGGGCGCGCCTTCCTATGCGCGAGAGGGCGGCACTCCTTGATCGGGCGCGAATCCTGACGTAATACCTCCGGAGGTGCCTGCTTCCTTGTGGCTCTGGCCAGGTGAGGTCTTCTTCTTCTTGAGGGTCGCCTCGGGAGGCCTCCCGCTCCTGCGATCTGGGTCTTCGATTGCTGCGGCTTGGAACGCACGCTCGAGCGAGCACACTGCGCCCCTTTCTTCACAGGGTATGGTGATGACTCCACGGCTTCCTGGCATCTTGAGGACATTGTAACCATGGTGAGTCACTGCCATAAACTTGGCTAGGGCTGGGTACCCGAGGATGGCATTGTACGGCAGGCGGATGTGGGCGACCTCGAAGTCGATGAGCTCGGTGCAGTAGTTGTTGCGTTGCCCGAAGGTGACCGGAAGGCGAACCTTTCCAATTGGAACAGTGGAACCATTGGTGACTCCTGAGAAAGGCTTGGTCGGCTGAAGCTGGTCGTATGGCACTTGGAGATTGTCGAACGTCTCGACGGACAAGACGTTGAGTCCTGCTCCGCCATCGATGAGGGTCCTGGTGACCTGCACGTTGCTGATGATTGGGGAGAAAAGCATCGCGAGGACTCCGGACGTTGCCGCACACTTGAGCTGGTCTGCGGAACTGAATGTGATCGCGCAAGAAGACCGCCTGAGAGGGCGCATGGCCTCAAGCTTGGGAAGGACTGCATTCACCTCGCGAGCAAACTGCTTGAAGATGTGCTATGAGGCTGGGGCCTGGGCGCCGCCCAGGATGCAAGCAATTGCACGCGGCTCTTGGAAGCCCCCAGCCCCATCGTCTTAGTGTTGGTCTTCGTTCCTCGTTGGTGGAGGCGGCAGAGGAGGGAGGCCTGCGTTGCCGTGGGGACGGTCCTCACGAGGCTGGTCCTGCCAGTGGTCCTCGTGAGGGCGGTCACGCCATCCCTGGCGAAGGCCACGGTCTTCCCATCATCCACTGCCTCTTCCTCCTCCTCGGCCATAGCCCCTATCGTTGTGCTCTCGGCGTCGGCCGATTTGCCCATCTCGCACGGCTCTGAGCTCTTGACATTCGTTGGTGTTGTGGGTGTGGAGGTCGTGGTACACGCAGTACCGTCCGCCCTTGGATGACTTAGGATGATCCCTGCCTCGCTTGGTGTCCGGTTCCGCTGCTAGCACGGCAGCCCCCTTGCGCTTCACGTCCTTGACCTTGAGCTTCTTTTCTTCTGGGTCGGCTGCCGGGAGCTCGAGAAGGGAGAGACGCCCTTCCTCAGCCCTGGTGCACTTGGTTGCCAAGTTGAACAGCTCCAGGGATGTGCACAGGTCTTCATGGATTGCTAGCTCTTCCTTCATCTTGATGTCGCGCACGCCATCGGAGAAGGCTGAGATGATGGCTTCTTCAGTCACCTTGGGGATCTTGAGGCGAGCGTAGTTGAAGCGCTGGATGTACTTCTGCAGGGTTTCTCCTGGCTATTGCTTGATGCGGCGTAGGTCGCTCACGGCCGGGGGCCGGTCGTGAGTGCCCTGGAAGTTGGCGATGAAGTGAGTGTGCATCTCGCTCCAGGAGGAGATCGTGCCGGGAGCCAGGTTCAGGAGCCAGGTGCGGGCACCGTCCTTGAGCACCATGGGGAACCAATTCGCCATGACCTTCTCGTCTCGGGTCTGTTGTGCCATCGTAGTGGGGAGGGAGGTCAGGCTTGAACTTGCCTGGCCATGTGACGCCGCGCAGCTCGGGTGTGAAGGCGAGGCAGCCCGCCGTGGCTACCGGCTCCCTTTGCTGGTGCTGGACTCGTTCTTGCGGGTCACCACGCGCCGCCACTAGGAGCAGCGCAGGGTTTTGTCGTGGAGGCGCTGGGGCGCGATCTTGGCGCGCTGGTGCTGGGAGCGCGCGAGCACCTTCCCGGGGACGTGGGATCTCTTGGCAGCTCCCTTCTTGCTGCGCAGGCGCCAGACGTGAAGGGTCTCGCACTGGGGCTGCGCGCCTTGGAGCCAAGGCACCTTCTTGGGGAGGAGGTGGCGGAGACGCCTCCTGATCCTCGCCCCCTGCACGGGACGGAGGGCAAGGCAGCGAGAGGGACCGCAAGGGGGAGCCCCCTGCGGCACTGACGAGCTCAGTGATGCGGGCGAGCCGGTCCTCATAGAGGTCGTCGACGGGGCGATAGTGCAGGAGCTCCCGCGCCAAGAGCAGTGAAGCGTGCGCATCCATGGGTGCGCCACGGGCGTGGGATGACGAGCAAGCTGGGACGTGGGGTGCTGGGACGAGGCCTGCTGCTCGTTCCCCGCAGGGCCGGTGGCGGCTTTTGCGGCGGGCGATGGGGAACGACGAGGGGGGCCGCCGACGGGCGCCGTCTGGGCGACGCGAGCGGCGTGTGCAGCCCGGTGCTTGGTGCGAGCCCGACGAGCGTCAGCCATGGACACGACGGAAGATCACACGCGAACAGCGGAAGGAAGATTCCAGCGCATCCCTACCTGGCGCGCCAAATGTCGGGTTTAGGGTTCCGGCAGACCCTTGAGGTTCGTACACTGGGGTGCGCGCAGAGATCTCTCCCCTGCCGATCTACGTCTGATCCTCTCGTGCGAACTAAGATAAAAATCATGAACAACACAAGAGACACGATGTTTATACTGGTTCGGGCCACCGTTGTGGTGTAATACCCTACTCCAGTGTGTGGTGTGGTGGATTGCCTCTGGGGCTGATGATGGACAGTACAAGGGAAGAACAGCCTCGCGAGAGGTGTACTTGAGTTGGTGCGATGAACTGCTAGGGTGAGTTCAGTCGCCTCTCTCTCTCTCTGATGGGGTTCTATCAGATCTCTCCCGGGGGGTCTAGATGTCTCTTTGGTGTCCCCTACTCTATGGTGGCTAGCTCTATTTATAGAGGCCGTGGGCCTCTCCCCAAATAATGAGCGGGAAGGGCGCCAACAACTGGCCATTTCGAAGGGGAACATCTAGTACAAGTTATCCTGACCAAAGGTGGTCTTCGGCTGCCAAAAGCACGGGCGATGACACCGTCTTGGGCTCCACAGTGACCTCCGTCCTGCCGTCCGGCTGGTCTTGGTCTCGTTGCACCGGAATGGTAATCTTTGCCTGATGCCTTGGCCTGTGCTTGCCCCCTTTGCACCAAAGGGGAAGCAAGGACACTGCGCAGGCCGGCGCCCGCCTGGCGCCCTCCTGGTCTCGATCGTCATGGCTTGCGTCACGGGTTCCTCGCGAGGTACCCCTGCCTTGATCTCTCCGCCTCCTCGCGAGCCTGCCTGATGAAGCTGCTTCTGAGGAAGCTTCCTGTCATCCGCCCCGCGAGGCTTGGCCCCTCGCGAGGGTCTTTGAGCTTGAGCTGATGAAGATGGGTCGCGCTGGGCCCCCGCTTGAGCCACACCGCAGGCCGCAGGCAGGCAAGTCTGGGGACCCCCGTTCCCGGAATGCCGAAAATTAGAGCACCTCCGCACGTTGCGTACTTCCCCTCGACAATATTCGGCTTCACATCGAAGGTCTTGAGCCACAGGCCGAAGTGAGGGGTAATGCGGAGGAAGGCCTCACACACGACAATAAATGACGAGATGTGAAGAAGGGAATCCGGGGCCAGATCGTGAAAATCCTCGAAGTAAGTGGCCTAGTCCTCGAAGTAAGTGGGAGACGAACATAAGACCCTCTCGAAGTAATAGAACATAAGACCCCTAACAAAGGGATCTAGAGTGAGGCCTAGTCCTCGAAGTAAGTGGGAGACGAACACAACGCTCTCGTTGGGTTCGCGAGTACGGACGACCTGCCCTCGGGCGGGCAGCCTATGCGAAATTTCAGCGGTCAGATATCTGGCCTCCCTCAACTTCTTGATATCCTCCTCCATGACGGAGGAAGGCATCCCCCGGCCTTGAAAGCTGGATCCGGACATGATTGAAGGTCCGAAGCACCTGACCTGGGCTTTGGTTGTTAGAACTCGAGGCGGGGGAAGGATTCGATTGAGCACGGGAGGGAAAAAAGTAAAAGCCTTGTCCCTTTATAAAGAGGGTGAATATCAAGCGTCCTCCTCATGGCCGTTTGGGACTTGCCTAAGATCAAGGAGTCCTAGGCACGGTTGGGTTACCCACGTCCATATTAATGAGAATCCCGTAATAAAGGGAACACGATCTCTGCTTTGACAAGACGTGTCAAGAAACCACCTCGCGTTATGTGCGGGGCTGGTTAAATAAAACGGTTCGAATGGGCCATGGCATGATGTCATGCTGCCAAAACGTGTCAGGAGATTAGATTTGTGGAAATATTATTCTCTCTACGGTGGTATGTGGAACTTATTTTGCAGGGTCGGACACTATCCTTGTATTCAAACTCTTCCGTGGTGTATTCGGAGGAGGAACACGCCTTGCAATGCCGAAGACAACACTGCGCGCCGGACTCATCGTCATTGAAGCCTGGTTCAGGGGCTACTGAGGGAGTCTTGGATTAGGGGCTCTCCGGACAGCCGGACTGTTGGACTATGAAGATACGAGATTGAAGACTTCGTCCTGTGTCCAGATGGGACTCTCCCTGGCATGGAATGCAAGCCAGGCAATATGGATATGTATATCTCCTCCTTTGTAACTGACCTTGTGTAACCCTAGCCCCCTCCGGTGTCTATATAAACCGGAGGGTTTTAGTCCGTAGGACACCATACAATCATACCATAGGCTAGCTTCTAGGGTTTAGCCTCTCTGATCTCGTGGTAGATCAACTCTTGTACTACTCATATTATCAAGAATAAATCAAGAAGGACGTAGGGTTTTACCTCCATCAAGAGGGCCCGAACCTGGGTAAAACATCGTGTCCCCTGCCTCTTGTTACCTTCTGCCTTAGACACATAGTTCGGGACCCCCTACCCGAGATCCGCCGGTTTTGTCACCGACACCCGCGGTGGCCGGCGAGGAGGAGAGTGCACCGTGGCCGCAGCTCCCCCGGTCCTCCCAGCGCCAGCATGTGGTGGCTCGGTGGAGCGCCGGCCCGAGGGCCCCACTGGTCGCGGATCGTCTTTGTTTGCGACTGCGACGAGGCTCCGTATGGTGGCCCTCCACTCGTCGAGCTTCTCCGCAGCAAGAGGGGAGTCGGGCAGCAGCTCTGCGCATGCCAAAGCTTCCGCTGGCATGGGCGGCCGCGACAGCCGCGTGGATCACGACGCGCTTCGACGTCTAACTATGTTAGAAGGAGCTCTGTCACGACCCAGTGGCTGCGTGCCATTTTCGCCAGCGCTTCGGCGAGCGTGCTCAACCCCCTCATCTTGCCGATAACGCACAGGGGCTCTTCGCATGGCGGGACCCAGGGTCACCATCGTGGTGACGCCGCTTGGCGCGCACACCATGGGAAGAACGCGCGGTGGTCGCCGGTGGAGGCATCCTGGAGGTCGCCGCACCGCCCGGAGTCGGCACAACGACGCCCCTGGAGGGCCCCGCGTCGCCTGCGGGGGGCCCAGCTCCTTCCTTGGATCCGGCGACGTGTAGCCGGTCGTTTGGCGTGCGAGTGAAGCCGCTCGCCAGGCTCCGACTACCTGGGCGATGCTGGTGCTCACGAGCCGCGGCCCGGGTCCTGTCTGCGACCGGTCCGCTGCTCGTCCGCACCGACACGGGTCGTTCGACTCCCAACGAATCGACCGCTGTGGCCGTTGTCTTCTTAGGGGCCATGGCGACTAACAACTGCTAGGCTAACTACTGGACCAGATTCTCACAATTGCGCCCCCCTACCTGGCGCGCCAAAGATGTCGGTGTGGAACGACACCTATGGGATCACAAGAATCCCTACTACGGTTGCCGAGGCGTAGGGTTTCGAGGAGAGCAGGGCTAGTAGACAGCACAAGGATCGTTTACCCTGGTTCGGGCCGCGAGGATGCGTAAAACCCTAGTCCTGCTCTAGTGGGTGTATTTCTGAGAGTTCTTGAGCTCTTGAACTAGCTATGTTCAGCGTGTGGTGATACGTCTCCAACGTATCTATAATTTTTGATTGCTCCATGCTATATTATCTACAGTTTTAGACATTATTGGGCTTTATTATCCACTTTTATATTATTTATGGGACTAACCTATTAACCGGAGGCCCAACCCAGAATTGTTGTTTTTTTGCCTGTTTTAGGGTTTCGAAGAAAGGGAATATCAAACGGAGTCCAAACGGAATGAAACCTTCGGAAACGTGATTTTCTCATTAGATAAGATCCAGGAGACTTGGACCCTCCGTCAAGAAAGCCACGAGGCGGTCACGAGGGTGGAGGGCGCCCCCCAAGGGCGCGCCCCCTGCCTCATGGGCCCCTCGAAGCTCCACCGACGTACTTCTTCCTCCTATATATATCCACTTACCCCCAAACGATTGAGAACGGAGCAAAAAACCTAATTCCACCGCCGCTACTTTCTGTATCCACGAGATCCCATCTTGGGGGCTGTTCCGGAGCTCCGCCGGAGGGGGCATCGATCACAGAGGGCTTCTACATCATCATCCAAGCCCCTCCGATGAAGTGTGAGTAGTTTACTTCAGACCTACGGGTCCATAGTTAGTAGCTAGATGGCTTCTTCTCTCTTTTTTGATCTCAATACAATGTTCTCCCCCTCTCTTGTGGAGATCTATTCGATGTAATCTTCTTTTTGCGGTGTGTTTGTTGAGACCGATGAATTGTGGGTTTATGATCCAGTCAATCTATGAATAATATTTGAATCTTCTATGCATTCATTTATGTATGATTGTTTATCTTTGCAAGTCTCTTGGAATTATCAGTTTGGTTTGGCCTACTAGATTGGTTTTTCTTGCCATGGGAGAAGTGCTTATCTTTGGGTTCGATCTTGCGGTGTCCTTTCCTAGTGATAGAAGGGGCAGCAAGGCACGTATTGTATCGTTGCCATCGAGGATGACAAGATGGGGTTTTTATCATATTGCATGAAACTATCCCTCTACATCATGTCATCTTGCTTAAGGCGTTACTCTATTTTTAACTTAATACTCTAGATGCATGATAGATAGCGGTTGATGAGTGGAGTAATAGTAGTAGATGCATAATCATTTCGGTCTACTTGTCACAGACATGATGCCTATATACATCATCATACATAGATATTCTCATAACTATGCTCAATTCTGTCAATTGCTCAACAGTAATTTGTTCACCCACCGTAGAATACTTATGCTCTTGAGAGAAGCCACTAGTGAAACCTATGGCCCCCGGGTCTCTTTCTCATCATATCAATCTCCATCACTTTATTATTTCTTTGCTTTTACTTTTTACATTGTATCTCTATACCAAAAATACCAAAAATATTATTTATCATCTCTATCAGATCTCACTTTCGTAAGTGACCGTGAAGGGATTGACAACCCCTAAGCGTGTTGGTTGTGTTGAGCTATTGTTTTTGTGTAGGTATGAATGACTCGAGCGTAGCCTCCTACAGGATTGATACCCTGGTTCTCAAAAACTGAGGGAAATACTTACACTACTTTGCTGCATCATCCCTTCCTCTTCGGGGAAATCTAACGCGGTGCTCAAGAGGTAGCATGTGGTTCGAAAGAGCTGAATCCCTCTCCTCGTCGCCTCGGGCCTCCTTTTATAGGAAAAAGGGGTTGCCACAGTGGCACATAGGAGGTGGAAAGGTCTACAGTGGCACGAGGTTATCCCTCGTATTACAGGACAAGGTGCATTTAATGCATCGCTTAGGTGTCCTCTTGCTTTATCCGGGACGGGGGCTAGGCCCGTCCCGTCCGTCACCGCTCCTCCTTGCTTCAACACGCGCCTCGGCCTGGGATGCATGCGGTGCCATGTAGGCAGGCAGGAAGCTGAGTGGGCGCGGTGGTGGAGCCTGCACGAAGACCTACATGCTGCCACGCAGGCGCTTGATGAGTTGGCTTGGGAGCTGCATGTTGCCAAGCAGGTGCCCGCCCAGCTGGTTGGGCTGGCAGCTGCATGTGAACGGCGGTGGAAGCTTATTTGACGTGGGCTTGGCAGTGGCCTTGCCGGCGTCTTTGGCGATGGCCTTGCCGGGTGGCCCGGCAAGGGTCTCGCCATGGCGTGTTGTCGTCCCCGGCAAGGATCTTGCCGGGGGTCTGGTGGCCTTCCTTGGCAAGGATCTTTCTGAGAATCGTCGTCTTCTAATCTAATCTTGAATATGCCTTCGCAAAGATCTGCATGCCACCACATGGGTGCCTTCCCGATCCCTGGCCCCACGCTGATGATGGCACTAGGGGCCGTGGGCTCAAGGGTGGCTCGCTCTGTTGGTGCGGGGCGAGCTGTCCCGGCAAGAGTCTTGCCGGGGCCGCTGAGGCCACCCCGTAAGGGTCTTGCTGGGGGAACTTGCTTCATCCCTCTTCTCTTTGTGGTCTTGGCCTTGGCGTTGCTTTGATTGTCTTGGGCTTCGATCTTACCTTGGCTCACCTCCCTCGTTCTGCTTGGTGTGGCCGTGGGCGCGGCTCTGACTGCCCGTGCAGAGGAAAAGGGGTACAAAGATGCGCCCCTATTTTTGTACACTGACACTTCCTGTGTGCGGTAAGAGCATGCATGAGTTGACAAGACGCAGACCGAGAGGATGAGGCATGTGCGTGTTGTCTATGTAGTGTCACCGGGGGGCATGCTTGTAGTTGTGTTAAATGACGGTGGCATGCCAGCAATCTAGTTTGTTGGCTCACTGGGAGGCGATCTAGCCCTTTGACCGCCACCCAGCAAGCTCCCACTGCTCCATATTAATGACACGCCCGATCAGCTGGTCATAACAGGAAGCTGCACCACCCGCGAAAGTTGTCATCGGCTCCTGGAGTGTATGAGGATGCCGTCGTAGAGCACCATCGGAGGGAGTGGCGACACCGGGGCTGGTGAAGCACCTGTGCAACGCATGAAGCTGGGTACTGAGGTTGTGGTCACCGCCGACGAGGTCTCACGCAGGCAGTAGCGCGACCTTGACTTCTTCGCTGTCGCCGTGCCTCCCTAGCCAGAGCACGAGGTCCGCAGTTATTCCAGCAATGACTTCTTCTCTGACGGAAAACCGGTTAGTCCACCCCTTCTTTTCTTGGAATAGAAATCCTATGGTTATGTTCACCCAGTCCATGAAATCAGAGTAAGATTCATTAGATCGGTGAAGTGTATTGATTGTTTGAATGGTATCTATGGTCAGTGATTAATTGTTTGTTCTGTACAAAAGATTTTTTTGCTAATAATCTGACTAGGGTTAGCGTTTGTGCTAATAATTCATAGCCAAATCTTGAGAATTGATTTGGATTGTTGTACATATATTTGTGCCATTTTTTTCTTCTAGATCTTTAGAATTGATTTTGAATGTCCTACATATATGTTTATGCCAATTTTCTCTCTCAGATCTATATGTACACAGATGAGGCTCCGACTAGTGGTGCCGCCAGTTCTAGACCTTGCACCCAGCAACGCGAGCAGAAGCGGCCACGCCCCTAGATCTGAGGAACCCGTAGAATCTAGCGTGGACTACATCAGCGATCTTTAGGACGCCATCCTTGGGGAGATCATCTTCCTTCTCCCCTCCAAGGATGGCTGCTGCACACAAGTCCTTGCATCTTGGTGGTGCACTCTTTGGCATGCCGCACCTCTTAATGTCGACTATTACTGGCTATCTGTCATTCATGATTTTGAACTCCACGGAGCCATATTCTCCTCCCACCAAGGCTCCGTTCAACACCTATGCATCTTGGCTTGCTGCCTGCTGCACATACCCTGCATGGTGGACGTCTGGCTGACATCCCATCAATTCCAAAAAATCTAGCATCTTGAGTTCTACTATTACTATACAAACAACTTCCTGCCGAGTGTTGTAGTTGTGCCATCACCATCGATGTCCATCTCATGGTTTTCTCCTCTCTCCAAACCGCCACCTTGGCCCGGTGCCATCTAGCTGAAAATCTGGTACAAAATATTCGACTCCCACTACTAAAAAAAGTCACACTTGTGGTGGTCGATCTGTCGAAGGCCTCACTGCCCAGCATCATCCACTCCTACTGCCCTGCCCTGGAGTGCTTGCTGCTGGTTTTTGGAAAAGAAATCCGTAACCGTTATCTCCAAATAAAGCCGTCTCAACTTGTAAGAATTGGAATTTTATTTAAAGGATATGGTCTCATCATCAAAGATGCCCCTTAACTCCAAAGGTTGCTCCTTGATTATCGTTATGCACCTTCACAAATAACTGTGGTCTCTGCGCCTAAACTAGAGACCTTGGGTGTAATTACTGATCCGCTTGATGGTTACAAGATGGTGGTTGGCTCCACACTTATTGAGGTACTGTATATTATCATCAACACTTTTGTAATCATAAGCTGTTTTTTAATTTGTGGGCATAAGTTTTATATCATCAAAACTTTTTTAATCGTAAGCTGCATTTTTCATTTGTGCGCATAAGTTTTATGTCATCTTGGAGTACACTTTTGGTACTAATATTATGTTCTATGCTCAATGAAGAGTTTTTCCATGGTGTTTTGATCTAAACACGATTATCTGCTTGCTACGATGCCTTCCATGTCTGGAGAGTTTTTATATATAGGTGATGATTTCAAGCACATTGAAAGCACATATATAATTTACTAGAATTAACCGTTCAGCTGACACGCTTTTGACATACTATTTTTTTAGACATTAACTATTTTCATAGGCAAAAGAACATGACAAAGAGGCATAACCAATCAGTGGCATAAGAAGCACCGGAATTTTATTAGTTCTCATGACATTCGTTTTAGGACAATAACGATGGAAGGATATGCATCCAACCATGCAAACACTAGCTTTGTCACATTCTTCCTGTTGAATGTGAGGGTATTATTGTCCATGAAGATTAAGGTTTTTAACAAAAAAAATCTCACGGATGGACACTTTGAACAACATAAAAATAAGTTTTAGGTGGACAAAAGGGCTTCTAAACATGCTCGGCTTCTATTTACAACAAGTTGTCTTCATGTAATAGTAGATTTTATGCCCCAGGATTTTAATTTTATGGATCAGACCGATCATTTCATTGTGGCTACCGAAAACTTTTATTGAGTTAGATGTTATGTCCTGCTCAATCTGGATTTTGTGTAAACCTGATGAACAATTAATCCTCATGCTTTTGTACATTTTGTAAGCTGGAGTTAGATATTGTTGCCCTTTTCAACTCGATTTTGACCCATATTTTCTTTCATACAAACCGGAGCTTCTCTCTAGAAGCCTCGTGGTTCTGAGAGGGAACTTGGACCCCTGATCTATGTGCGAAAACGACATACGCTTTCTCTTCCCGCCTTGATTTATTTTACAGAGGCAACATGCACCTGTACTAAAAATATGAAATCATTCAGGGGTCATTTTGCATTTTTATACATTGGTTTTCCTAGGCATTTTCTAAAAAATAGCCAGCACATCATTATCGCAAATGGTCGTATTATTCCAACCATGGGCGTTCAACTAACCATTTACTACCGCAGGCAGCTCTTTCATTACACGGGACGACTGCGACTAGTCCGCCGCGCACGCTCACCTTACTAGGAAGCGAGCCGCGAGCGCTGCAATATATTGCTTGTTTTGGACTTTTGTTTCAGCTGCCTCAAGAAGGTATGTAGAATAGTCCTCCATTCACATCTACAAGCACCTCCGCCGAGGACCACCACATGCTATGAGATGGAGGACGAGCCGGCCAACAAGCGGGGGCAGGTCGAGCAATAACCGCAAGAGCCTCCGGCGAGCATGGACTTCATCAGCAGGCTCCCCGAGGAGATGTTGATAACCATCATATCATGCCATGCTATAAAATCTGGCATGCGGACCACTGTCCTCTCATGGCCATGTCGCCCCCTCTGGCACTCCGCCCCTGGACATCATCGTCAATGAAGATTTCTACAATGGGGAGCGGCAACGCCTGGACACATTGTCCCACGTCCTCATCACACACCCTAGGCCGGTTAGACGCCTTGATATCGGCAGGTTGAGTCCCGACTGCAAGGCCGGGCCTAGGTTTGTCCACAAGTTCCTATCCTTGACCATAGATCGGCTCAAGGAGATCAGCTTTCGTGTTGGACGTATGTGCTCATATGCATGCGGTTGTGCCGCGCGCATTGCCACGATGCAGTTACGTGCGGCATGATGGAGTTACACGATGCAAATTAGAACTGCCATCCTGGCGTGCTGATATTCTAGGTCGTCTGGCTTCCCCATTATTTTCGCGGACATTATAACCTTAGTCTCTTCAACATTTCGATCACAACCCACAACACAACACGCACACCCATGACGACACACACAAAGAGGATGTCTAGCGGTGCTCCAATGGAGTTCGGCGAACATAAAGTGGAGACCTACTTGAGGCAGACGTATCTCTCAGTGGTGTACATCATCGACCCGTCCATGGGGGAGAAGTATATCAACACTGTGGAGGAGTTGCTTGCTCGATTCAAGTACAAGGTGGTAGGCATCGACATCTAGTACACCGTCGGTCATCCCGGCAAAGATCATAAGGTTGTTGAGGGAGTCCTGGATTAGGGGGTCTCCGGACAGCCGGACTATCTCCATTGGTTGGACTGTTAGACTATGAAGATACAAGATTGAAGACTTCGTCTCGTGTCCGGATGGGACTCTACTTGGCGTGGAAGGCAAGCTAGGCAATATGTATATGGATATCTCCTCCTTTGTAACCGACGTTGTGTAACCTTAACCCTCTCCCATGCCTATATAAACCGAAGGGCTTTAGTCCGTAGGACAACAACAATCATACCATAGGCTAGCTTCTAGGGTTTAGCCTCTCTGATCTCGTGGTAGAACTACTCTTGTACTACACATATCATCAATATTAATCAAGCAGGACATAGGGTTTTACCTCCATCAAGAGGGCCCGAACCTGGGTAAAACTTTGTGTCCCCTGCCTCCTGTTACCATCCGGCCTAGACGCACAGTTCGGGACCCCCTACCCAAGATCCGCCGGTTTTGACACCGACATTGGTGCTTTCATTGAGAGTTCCTCTGTGTCGTTGCTGTTAGGCTTGATGGCTCCTACTATCATCAATGGCGATGCGGTCCAGGGTGAGATGTTTCTCCCCGGACAGATCTTCGTGTTCGGCGGCTTTGCACTGCGGGCTAATTCGCTTGGCCATCTAGAGCAGATTGAAAGCTACGCCCCTGGCCATCAGGTCAGATTTGGAAGTTTGAACTACACGGCCGACATCCGCGGAGACTTGATCTTCGACGGGTTCGAGCCATAGCTGGGCGCGCCGCACTGTCGCGATGGGTATGACCTAGCTCTGCCGCCGAACAGTACCCCAGAGGTCGCGCCCGCATCAGCTCCGACCCTTAGCTCGGAGCCAACTGAGCCAATCGAGGACGGGTTGTTAGACACCGCCTCAGGGGCTACAGTCTCAACGGTGATCGAGCCAAACACCAGCATAATCCTCTGTGCAGCCCATGACTCCAAGGTGCCGGACTCTCTTTCTGACTCTGAACCGCCCGCGCCCCTGCCAATCGAATCCGATTGGGCGCTGATCATGGAATTCACCGCCGCGGATATCTTTCAGCACTCGCCCTTCGGCGACATTCTGAATTCACTAAGATCTCTCTCTTTGTCAGGAGAGCCCTAGCCGGATTATGGCCAACAAGATTGGGATGCCGACAACGAAGAAATTCGACGCCCACCCACCACCCACTTCGTAGCCACTGTCGATGATTTAACCGACATGCTCGACTTCGACTACGAAGACATCGACGGTACGGACGACGATGTAGGAGACGAACATGAACCAGCACCTATAGGGCACTGGAAAGCCACCTCATCATATGACATATACATGGTGGATACACCCAACAAAGGCAATAGCGACGAGATAGCGGAGGATGACCCCTCCAAGAAGCAACCCAAGCGCCAACGTCAGCGGCGCCGCTCTAAGTCCTGCCAAAGCAAAAGTGGTGATACCGGCAAAGGAGATAATAATACTCCGGATAGTGCCGAAGACAACAACAATCCCCTCCAGCAAGATTTAGAGCAGGAGGATGAAGGAGCCAGCTCTCCTGAGAGAGCGGCAGATGGAGAGGAGGAGGATGACAATTACATCCCCCCTCCGAAGACGATGCAAGCCTCGGCGACGATGAATTCTCCGTCCCAGAGGATCCCGTCGAACAAGAGCGCTTCAAGCGCCGGCTTATGGCCTAGCCTGAAGAAAAAGCAGCAGCAGCTTCAAGCTGATCAAGATCTGCTAGCTGACAAATGGACTGAAGTCCTCGCGGCCGAGGAATATAAACTCGAGCGCCCCTCCAAGTGTTACCCAAGGCGCAGGTTACTACCCTGACTGGAGGAAGAAGCGTATGATACGGCGGATCGACCACCTCGTGGCCGCGATAGAGAGGCATTCCAGCCAAAAGCTCAGCCTCCACCCCAACGCCATTCAAATCAAAAGGCATGGGGAGATACGCCAGACCTGCGAGACATATTGGAGGACAAGGCAAAGCATTCAAGATCGATCTACGGATCACGAGGGCGCACCACTCTGCGAGATGACAAACGTCACGCCGGATATAGTAAAAGCAAATCCGGTCGGGCTGAACATAGCGGGCAAGACCCATTCGAGCTGCGTCGAGATATAGCCCAATACAAAGGCGCCGCACACCCCTTATGCTTCATAGACGAAGTAATGGAACATCAATTCCCAGTAGGTTTCAAACCTATAAACATTGAATCATACGACGGCACAACAGATCCCGCAGTATGGATTGAGGACTTCCTCCTCCACATCCACATGGCCCGCGGTGATGACTTACACGCCATCAAATACCTACCACTAAAGCTCAAAGGACCAGCGCGGCATTGGCTTAACAGCTTGCCAGCGGACTCCATTAGCTGTTGGGAAGATCTGGAAGCCGCATTCCTCGACAACTTTCAGGGTACTTATGTGCGACCACCAGACGCAAATGACATGAGCCACATAATTCTGTAGCCAGAAGAGTCGACCAGGCAATTCTGGACTCGGTTCCTTACAAAGAAAAATCAAATCGTCGACTGTCCGGATGCAGAGGCCTTAGCGGATTCCAAGCACAACATCTGAGACGAGTGGCTAGCCCGGCACCTTGTTCAGGAAAAGCCGAAATCTATGGCAGCTCTCACGACGCTCATGACCCACTTTTGTGCGGGAGAAGACAGTTGGCTGGCTCGCAGTAATAACATATCAAAGAACCATGGTATATCAGATACCAAGGACGGCAATAGCAGGTCACGTCGCAACAAGCATAAGCGCCGCATTAACAGCGAAAATAGTGAGGATACGGCAGTCAATGCCGGATTCAAAGGCTCTAAACCGGGTTAGCGGAAAAAGCCATTCAAACAAAGTACGCCAGGCCCGTCCAGCTTGGACTGTATACTCGATCGCTCGTGTCAAATACACGGCACCCCAGACAAGCCAGCCAATCACACCAACAGGGATTGTTGGGTGTTCAAGCAGGCCGGCAAGTTAATTGCCGAAAACAAGGACAAGGAGGTGCATAGCGATGATGAGGAAGAGCCCCGACAGCCGCACACTGGAGGACAGAAGAGGTTTCCCCCGCAAGTGCGAACGGTGAACATGATATACGCAACCCACATCCCCAAGAGGGAGCGGAAGCGTGTGCTCAGGGACGTATATGCGTTGGAGCCAGTCGCCCCAAAGTTCAACCCTTGGTCCTCCTGCCCGATCACCTTCGATCGCAGGGACCACCCCACTAGTATCCGTCATAGCGGATTCGCCGCACTGATCCTAGACCCAATCATCGACGGATTTCACCTCACTTGAGTCCTTATGGACGGCGGCAGCAGCCTGAACCTGCTTTATCAGGACACAGTGCGCAAAATGGGTATAGACCCCTCAAGGATCAAACCCACAAAAACGACCTTTAAGGGCGTCATTCCAGGTGTAGAAGCCCATTGCACAGGCTCAATTACACTGGAAGTGGTCTTCGGATCCCCGGATAACTTCCGAAGCGAAGAGTTAATCTTTGATATAGTCCCGTTCTGCAGTGGTTATCACGCGCTGCTCGGGCGAACCGCATTTGTTAGATTCAATGCGGTACCGCATTATGCATTCCTCAAGCTCAAGATGCCAAGACCTCGCGGAGTTATTACAGTCAATGGAAACACAGAGCGCTCTCTCCAAACTGAGGAGCACACCGCGGCCCTCGCAACAGAAGCGCAAAGCAGCCTCTCAAGGCAATCAACCAGTTCGGCGCTTCAAAGCCTGGACACCTTCAAGCGCGCTCGAGGCAATCGGCAAATAGACCGCCAGGCGTGATCTGAGCTCGCGTAGCAATGTGGTGGCCACTCCAATCCCAACCCAACAGCGATATTCATACCGCGCGTACATAATTACGCATTCAAAATACCATGGGCGCAGGTGGGGAGGGGGGCACAACTGCGGCACGCCCCAAAACGTGGCCTAAACCACACTAGGGGCTTCCTGTTTGGTTCTTTTTCTTTTTCTTTCAGGACCTTAATCTCTGGAAACACTGTCCGGCAGCACTGTTGCCGAACACATGATGCAGCAACCAAGGAGGCAGACAGCTACGTTATACCACAGAACTCCTAGGTTGATTACAGTAACGAGTGAAATATTCAATTCAATATCATTCCTCAGCTTGCCCTTGGAAGGGACATAGTCCTACTCTTTGCTTATCGCACTATCTGTATCACTCTGCCTTAACGCAATTTTTTAATAAACAATGCATGACATTATGACTATGATTGCATTCTTGTTATATATATATATATATATGTGTGTGTGTGTGTGTGTGTGTTCTTTAATGATGCCGTGCAACCGTACACTCTGGTACGGCCAATACACCAGGGGCTTACGTACCCCACAATGCGGTGTGAAAAGTCCGAACACTTTCACAAGTGCGGCACCCCGAACTTATAGCATTATACGCATCAGCTCCGAATCATGTCTTTGGTCAAATGTTGGGTTTGCCCGGCTCCTATGTTTTGGTACCTTACGTTCCGCTCTATCGGCTAGGGTAGCACTAGGAGAACTACTGCGATTGAGCCCCAGTTCTGCCGGGCTGAGAACCTCAGTAGAGAAAGCTAAAACTGACCGTCATGATAAGGCGAGAGACTGGTCGCTGTTCGGCGAGGTTTTTCGAGTCCCTAAAGACTTATGCCGCTTAGGGCAAGGGGCCGGCCCTGTCCGGCCTACAGGCGTGTATCGCGCCCCGAATTCGGCCTTCCGAACACCAGGGCCTTCGCCAAAATTTAAAATTATAGAATTCTATGGCTAAGTGAGAGTGATAAAGCATTATTAGTCTGGTTGCCTTGTTCGTTGTGCTGAGCACCTCCCTCGAAGGACCCAAATATGGGAACAAGAGTGCTCAGGTTTATCCCGAACACCCCAGCACTCGTGGCATGGGGGCAGAAGCCGAGGACTAGCCATCTCTCAGATTGGGTAAATAGCCAAACAGAAGGTAATATTTTAAATTCAAACAAGCATTGCATAGCGCATATGAAACATGTTTTCATAAATACAGGATAAAATGAGTGAGTTTACTCAAATATTACATCTTTTGAGCACTCCTCCACGATGAGACGGGCACCCGGCAGAACACCCTCGTAGTACATCTCGGGGTGGCGGTGCTCCTTGCCCTCTGGCGGCCCCTCCTTGATCAGCTTCACGGAGTCTATCTTGACCCATTGCAATTTCACATGGGCGAAAGCCCGGCGTGCACCTTCAATGTAGACATATCGCTTGATGACCTCCAGCCACGGGCAGGCATCCACAAGCCGCCTCGCCAGGCCGAAGAAGCTGTTCGGAAGGGCGTCGCCAGGCCACAGCCGGATTGGCCGCCTTATGTAGCTCGACCATCTGCTTCAGCTGGTCGCTCATCGGCACCGGATGTTCGGCCTCAGCATACTGAGACCAGAAGAGCTTCTCCGTCGAGCTTCCGTCCTCGGCCTGTTAAAACTGTGCGGCATCGGACACACTGCGGGGCAAATCTGCGAATGCTCCTGAAGAGCTCCGGATCCGGGTAAGTAATCGGTAATTTACTTTTACATGCTTGCTTTGCATATAGAAAGCCTTACCGGTCGCTATCTTCTTCATCGCGTCGATATCTTGGAGGGCCTTTTGGGCTTTTCCCTTGGCACTTTTTGCGCTCTCGAGGGCCGCGCCAAGCTCAGACTCCCGCGTCTTGGAGTCAAGCTCCAACGCCTCGTGCTACGTCACGACAGCCTGGAGCTCTTGCTGCACCTCGCCCACCCGAGCCTCGTGCTTCTCTCGCTCAGTGCGCTCCTGGGCCGCTTTATCTTCGGCCTGGGTTAGCGCTTGCTTCAAGGTCGCCACCTCGGTCATGGCCCCTCACAAACATACAATGATCCTGTCATTTGGCAATCGCGTCCTTTTTATATATACATATCTATAGACGGGGTATTACTTACACTTGTTCTCCTCGAGCTGCCTCTTAGCAAGGCCGAGGTCTTTCTGGGACCCCTCGAGGGCCTGCTTCAGTACGGTGACCTCCGCAGTCAGTGCGACGGACGCCAGCAGCGAAGCCTGCATATGCATATTGACATACTTATATTAGACTCCTGTGATATTATTTGATCCTCTGTTCGGCTTTTCTTTGTGAACACCGAACAAAGCATCAGGGGCTACTCTCTATGCAGTAGTATTTCTACTACATTATAAAACACTTACCTCGATGCCTATTAGAAGGCTGGCACATGCTTCAGTCAATCCGCTCTTGGCAGACTAAACCTTCTGGATCACCGCACTCATGATAGTGCGGTGCTCCTTGTCAATGGAAGCGTTGCAAAGCGCTTCCAGCAGATTGTCCGGTGCCTCTGGATGGACAGAGTTCACCGGCACAGGCGTCTTGCCCCTCTTAGAAGGAGGCTGCTTGCCCGAGCCCGGAACCGCTGGAGGGTCCGGCACGGTGTTCGGCTGAGGGCCGAACTCGGAGCTCTCGGGGGCCCCGTCCCCTCGGCTCCCGGAGTCCGGAAGGTCGCCTTGAGGCGCCTCTGGGACTGTCTCCCCTTGATCCGGTGCCTCTTGAGACAACACCTCGGCGTCGTCGGCAGGATGAGGGGAGGTGGCGGTCGGGACCGGATCGCTATCCATGTCCGACGAGCCCAGGGAGCCGTCCGATGATACCTCGATATTGGCTCATGGCGGCCTGCATAATCATGTTCGGCGATTAGGGAAAGCAGTGCGACAAAGGAATCATATGAGTTGCTCTGGTATCCGAATACTTACGATCTCCCCGGGGGCTTGACCCTGGGCAACCACTCGTCTTCGCCTTCGTCGGCGGCGGTGGAACTGTCCGGAAGGAGAGTCCTTCCCTTCTTGGACCCCCCGGCCTCCCCAGTAGGAGCGGCCTTCCTTTTCTTGTCTCCCCTAGTCGGTGGGGGAGCATCATCTTCTTCTTTCTCGTCTTCGGGGGAGGAGTGTGCCGCAGAGTTATCGGACGATGGGTCCGATAATACCTGGCACCAGGAATGCTTTCGGGTTCCCTTGGCCTTCTTGGTCTTCTCCGGCACCTTGTAAGGAGCCGGAGTCAGCATCTCCGTCAGGAGAGCGCTCGCAGTGTCTTCGGGCAAAGGGGCCGGACAGTTAATCTGCCCCGACATCTCTACCCAGTCCTATCAAAGGCAGGGAGATTAGACCTCGCGCATAATTAAGTTGGGGAAAATAAATGACCTATGAGACATATCGAACTCACCGGACGCGCTAGGCGCTTTGCACTTAGTCCTCGTGTAACGCCCTCGATGCGGCTATATCTCCTACATGTCGAAGCACGACTTAGAGGCATAACCGCATTGAAAGGAATGACGCAAGTAAGGTAATCTTCACAACAACCCATGTAAATATATAAAAAGGAAAAGGATACATAGTTGGCTTACACTCGCCACGTCACACAAATACATGAATAACATTACAATCATCCAATACACTCATGGTCTGACTACGGTACCAAAATAAATGATCAACCCCAACATGCGACATGGTCCCCGATCGCCCCAACTGGGCACCACTACTGATCATCAGGGAAAGACACATAGTAACGGCAAGAGTCTTCGTTGAACTCCCACTTGAGCTCAAGCGCATCATCTAGAACGGTATCATTGGTCCCTGCATCTGGTTTTGGAAGTAATCTGTGAGTCACGGGGACTCAGCAATCTCGCACCCTCGCGATCAAGACTATTTAAGCATATAGGTAAAGCATGGTAATATTTGGAGCTGCAGCAAGCGACTAGCATATATGGTGGCTATCCTGTTCGCAAAAGAGAGCGAGAAGAGAAGGCAAAGCACGAACGAAGACCTATGATCAAGAAGTGATCCTATAGCAACCTATGTCAAGCATTACTCCAACACCGTGTTCACTTCCCGGACTCCGCCGAGAAGAGACCATCATGGTTACACACGCGGTTGATTCATTTTAATTAAGTTAAGTTTCATGTTATCTACAATCGGACATTAACAAATTCCCCTCTGCCCATAACTGTGGGCACGGCTTTTGAAAGTTCAAATCCCTGCAGGGGAGTCCCAACTTAGCCCATCACAAGCTCTCACGGTCAACGAAGGATATTCCTTCTAGCGGGAAGACCCGACCAGGCTCGGAATCCCGGTTACAAGACATCCTCGACAATGGTAAAACTAAACCAGCAACACCGCCCGAATGTGCCGAGAAATCCTGATAGGAGTTGCACATATCTCGTTCTCAGGGCACACCGGATTGTCCAAGGTTCCGGTAGGCCAGCCCAGAGTTGCCCCTGGTGGCCACCGGCAGCTGACAGGTTGGACCAACACTCAAAGGAGCACTGGCCCGGGGGTTTAAATAAAGATGACCCTTCAGTCCGCGGAACCCAAGGGAAAAAGAGGCTAGGCGGCGAATGGTAAAACCAAAGTTGGGCATTGCTGGAAGAGTTTTATTCAAGGCGAACTGTCAAGGGGTTCCCATTATAACACAACCACGTAAGGAACGCAAAATCCGGGAACATAACACCGATATGACAGAAACTAGGGCGGCAAGAGTGGAACAAAACACTAGGCAAAAGGCCGAGCCTTCCACCCTTTACCAAGTATATAGGTGCATTAAGATAAACAAGATAATATGGTGATATCCCAGCAATAAACAAATGTTCCAACAAGGAACGATCTCCAATCTTCACCTGCAACTAGCAATGCTATAAGAGGGGCTGAGAAAAGCGGTAACATAGCCAATCAACGGTTTGCTAGGACATGGTGGGTTAGAGGTTGACATGGAAATTTGGGAGGCATGAAAGCAAGTGGTAGGTATCGTAGCATAGGCATAGCAAAAGAGCGAGCATCTAGCAAGCAAAGATGGAAGTGATTTCGAGGGTATGATCATCTTGCCTGCAAAGTTGTCAGAGTTGACTTGATCCTCGTAAGCAAACTCAACGGGCTCCTCGTTAGCGAACTCGTCTCCCGGCTCTACCCAGACAAGACAAACAAGCAAAAGGAACAAAATCAACCACGTGCAATGCTCAAACAACATGATGCGAACATGGTATGCTATGCGGGATGCGGTATGGGATGCATATGCAAGATTTGACAAGGAATAATTGAAAGTGGCCTCAACATGGAAATCCAAGAGTCCGACTGGAAAGGTGAGGTGATTCCGGTTGAAATCAATATAAAGATCACCGGAATCGGATGCACGGTTTGGAAATGGCAAGCAAAACAAATATGACACCGGTCTGCGATAAACAGCAAGTAGCCATCTAAACGCATCAAGATAATTATTCTACAGCACTCAAACATGACAACAAAATACATGACAGGGATCCACTCATGATGCTTGACAAAATATGAACACTGAGCTACGGCCAATTCATCAATTAACAGGTTCAAACAAGCATGGCAAAAGTGCAAATGATAACAGGTTTCAGACTTGGTGGAATTAACACAAGTCTGGAATTTAATATCAGGTAGCACACTTTGGAGCATGAAAACTATATGCTACAGGAACTTAACATGGCAAAGCAAGGGATGGCATGAAGCTACTCAAAGCACTTAACAAAAGTCCCTTAGTGACCTTGAGCCAAAAGGGATTAGAAAATACAATTGCAAGCATGTGAACATGACAAAAACATAATCAGATTACAGACTTAGTGAAAAACTAGAGCATGCAAATCTGTTAACGAGTAGGCATGTTTACGAGCTCGATGCACTCACTACAGAGCATTTCATGACAAACTAAGCATACACCCATCAATAATACATGGAATAGAAGCTAGACATGGCAAGAACAACAATATAGCATGCACGGATCAATAGCAACATCCTCGGCAAAATCGATAACAAGACAACAATCTGCCAGGATTCACGAAATAGCAAGAAGTAGAGCTCGATTCACTCAAGCTAGGGTGCTCCATAAATGCAAACAAAGATATGGATGGATAGAGCACCACAATGTTAACAAATCACCCTTACTGATCATCCTCAAAAGAGGCACGGATCACTAGGAAACAACATGAACATATGGCATAATAACAAAATCAGGACAAGGACTTAGAGAAATTCTAAGTCCCTGAAATCAGCATTACCGATTGCACTACTTTGAAAGGTTGTGCTAGTCACCACACATATCACAAAAATACATGGTAAGCACCTCTGTAAAGATGTCATGGCATATAACAAAACTCATGTAGAGCTCAGGAGCATATCATGCACACATTAATCATGGCAAAAATGACAAATAGCTATTTGATGAAACAGATCTGACAATTTAACCACATAGCCCTCTTCCAACAGCATTTCGGGCATCAAGATGAGCTCAAATGAAAATGATGAAAGGAGATGAAATGATGTACTCTCTGAGACGAACATTTTGATATGCTACACGCGCAAATCGGAGCTACAGATGCAGATATATGACATGTGGAAAAATGAAAATTAGCTAGGGTTTTCGGGGAAGAAGTCAACCTTTCGTCCCAGATCCAGATCTGGCACGGATTTCGAGGATCGACGGAAAACTTCACAGGAACAGTGGACGACGACGGCCGGAGTGGTACTTGGCGCAGGAGTTTGCCGGAGTTCGTCGTGGAACTTGGAGACCCGACCGGAGGAGGAGATGACGGAGAGGCTCGTCGCGGTGGTGGCTCCGAGCGGCGCTGTTAGGCGCGGCGGGGCGGCGCCTGACGGGTTCCGGCGAGGGGCCGGCGATGGGGCGGTGTGGCGGCGAAGTGGCGTCGGGCGGCGGCGGAGGAGACCCGGGCCGCGGGGGCTCTCCTCGGGCCCGGCAGGCCGCGAGCGGCGGGAGAGGACGGAGGGACATGTGGCGGGATGCCACTGGAGCAGAATGGCGGTGCGGTCAGGTCAGACACGTCCGGCGCCGGCAGACGCTGTCCGGCGGGCGGAGGAAGAAGGGGGCTAGGGTTTAGGGTAGGAAAGATCCGAAAATTTCGGGGAGGATCCCTTTATATAGAGGTAGAGGGAGCTAGAAAGCTCCAAATGAGGTGCGGTTTGTGGCCACGCGATCGTGATCGAACGCTCTAGATGATGGGGATGGTTTAGGTGGGTTTTGGGCCAAATTGGAAGGGTGTTGGGCTGCAACACACACGAGGCCTTTTCGGTCCCTCGGTTAACCGTTGGAGTATCAAACGAAGTCCAAATGGTACGAAACTTGACAGGCGGTCTACCGGTAGTAAACCAAAGCCGCTTGGCAAGTCTCGGTCCAATCCGGAAATGTTTAACCCCCACACATGAAAAGAGGTAGAAAGGGCCACCGGAGGAGATAGGAGCGCCGGAATGCAAAACGGGCAACGGGGAAAATGCTCGGATACATGAGACGAACACGTATGCAAATGCAATGCACATGATCACATGATATGAGATGCATGAAAAAGGCAACAACACACGAAGACAAAAACCGGAACCCGAGGAAATAAAATAAGTTAGAGCCAGAAACAACAAGAGTTGGGATACATATAAGGTAAATTACATCCGGGGTGTTACACCTTTGTCCTCGGCGAGACAAGGTGGGATCTCGGCACCCTTAAAAGCACCTTCCAGACGTCCTTGTGCGTCGTGTCGAAGAGCTCGCTCAGAGTCTGGTGCTGGGCCGGGTCGGACTCCCACAAGGTAAAATCCCGTTGTTGACACGGGAGGGTCCGGCGAATGAGCATAACTTGGATTATGTTGACAAGCCTGAGCTTCTTACTCGCCATGCTCCAGATACATTTCTAGAGTCCATCCAGCTCCACTGATGAACCCCACGACAAGCCCTTCTCGTTCCTGGAAGTGATCTGTGTTGGGGATCCGGATCGAAACTCAGGGGGTGCCGCCCATTTGGCGTCGCGCGGCTCGGTGATGTAGAACCACGTCGATTGCCATCCCTTTATTGTCTCCACAAAGGAGCCTTCGAGCCATATGATGTTGGGCATTTTGCCCACCATGGCTCCGCCGTATTCTTCTTGTTGGCCTCGTACTACCTTCGGCTTGATATTGAAGGTCTTTAACCACAGGCCGAAGTGGGGCCGGATGCGGAGCAAAGCCTCACACATGACGATGAACACCGAAATGTTGAGGATGAAGTTCGGGGCCAGATCATGAAAGTCCAGCCTGTAGTAAAACATGAGACCACAGACGAATGGATGGAGGGGAAACCCTAGTCCACGGAGGAAGTGGTGAAGGAAAACTACCCTCTCGTAAGGTTCCGGGGTAGGGACGATCTGCCCCGTAGCGGGCAGCCGATGCACGATGTTCGCGGCTAAGTAACCGGCTCTGCGCAGTTTTTTGATGTCTCCCTCCATGACGGAGGAGACCATCCACTTGCCTCCCGCTCCGGATATGGTTGGAGAAGGTTGAGGTGGAAGTGTGGACTTGGGCACTAGAGCTCGAGTGTGCGAAAACGGATGAGCAAAGGAGGAAGAGGGCGTGGATAGAAAGGTGAATCCTTATCCCTTTATATGAGCGGACGAAACTAAGCGTCCCCACTTGCCTGGTAAAACTCGCTTATCCCCCAAGCGCCGCAATTGATGGCGCGGTTGGGTTACCCACGCCCGTATTGATGAGAATCCCGTAATAAGGGGACACGATCTCTGCTTTGACAAGACGTGTCGAAAAACTGCCTCGCATTATGTGCGGGGCTGGTTAAAAGAAACAGTTCGAATAATCACCGGGCCATGACATAACATCACGCTGCCAAAACAAGCCGACAAATTAGATCCGCGAAAATATTATTCTCTCTATGGTGGAATGTGGAACTTATTTTGCAGGGTCGGACACTATCCTCGTATTCAAATTCCTCTGTGATGTATTCGGAGAAGGAACCCGCCTTGCAATGCCGAAGACTATACTGCGCCGGACTCATCGTCATTGAAGCCTGGTTTAGGGGCTACTGAGGGAGTCTTGGATTAGGGGGTCTCCGGACAGCCGGACTATCTCCATTGGCCAGACTGTTAGACTATGAAGATACAAGATTGAAGACTTCGTCTCGTGTCCGGATGGGACTCTACTTAGCGTGGAAGGCAAGCTAGGCAATACGTATATGGATATCTCCTCCTTTGTAACCGACCTTGTGTAACCCTAGCCCCTCCGGTGTCTATATAAATCGGAGGGTTTTAGTCCGTAGGACAACATACAATAATACCATAGGCTAGCTTCTAGGGTTTAGCCTCTCTGATTTCGTGGTAGATCTACTCTTGTACTACCCATATCATCAGTATTAACCAAGCAGGACGTAGGATTTTACCTCCATCAAGAGGGCCCGAACTTGGGTAAAACTTCGTGTCCCCTGCCTCCTATTACCATCCGGCCTAGATGCACAGTTCGGGACCCCCTAATCGAGATCCGCCGGTTTTGACACCGACAGTTGTCATCTCCTAGTTGTGTGTGCGCTATCATGTCCTCGTCTACCACTACTGCATGGCCACAGAGCCTTATGACCGTTTTGCCAAGTTTGTCAATAGCACCGACCAAATGTTCGCTACGGTGGAAAGCTCCAATGATGTAAAAGCTCTCAAGGTTACGGGCTTGGCCTGCAAGAACGTTGTCGAAATCTGTGACCACTACTGGGTCTGGGGCAGCATGAAGAAGGACTCCTTGGTTGAACTCGCCTCGGCCATCATCGACCCCTTCTATGAAAAGATGAAGAAGGATGCCAACATAACACGTCCTGTATCCTTGTATGGGGCCTGGATGTGTCAACTGGATGAAGCTCACCTCAGGTTCATAGCCAAGAGCGTGTACACATGCTACAAGATGCACATGCCGATTGTTGACATGAGGAAGTGCCTCCTTCTAGAATCGACGAGGCCGGATCGAGCCACCAGCAGAGCAGCAGTGGCAAGCATCACATGAAGTAGATGATGATCATATGATCGTTTATCCTAGTTAATTATGCATGTAATATATAGTTTACTTTGGTATGTGCCAATGTCGGGTGTGTGGTAGCCACCTATGTAATTATGCATGTAATAGATTACTTTAGTGTGTGCAAATGTCATGTGTGTAGTAGCCACCTATGTAATTGGAAGTTTAATTTGGTTTTGCAACCATGTCCTTGTAAGTGTATGTATATATATGTTGTTGTTATCTGTGCAATCATATTGCACAACACACACGTCTTATTAACATCAATTGTCTATGTTATTATCGGTCTTCGCACACATTTCTGATTACATACCCGTTTGCCGCGTATCACACACATCTTATTAAGTTGAACTATTTCTGTTCTCTTGGCTCAACGCAAATAGTACATCCGAGTGAGTTCTATGCCCTCTATTGCACACACCTGGATCCGGCTAACCATTTTTGTTGAGTTGCCTAATCACAAACAGTTCATCCGAGTGAACTGTATGACATATATCGCACACACCTTCATTTGGCTGCCCAGTTCTGTTGCTCTGCCTCATCATGAATAGTTAATTGGATTGAAGCATATCCTACACTTCGCACACGTATCTATAATGTGAATCGTCTTTGATGTCTTCACCATCGCAAATGTTTCATATCATTTTTATAGTTTCTTTATATCACCGTTTGCAATTAATGCATTGCACACAGTTTTGTCGAAGGGTTTCTGATTGTAGTGTCACGTTAGCAGCAACCTGCAGTAGTGCTAGTTAGTTAAATGACTATTTGGTAATGTTATTAGCATGTTTTATTGTAATTATTTCCTATGCTAGTGATAATAATATGCTGATATGAATAGTTATAGTTTGGTTATGAAAATACTAGTGAGATTCATGATCATCATTATGCCATGCTCATATGCATCCAGTAAACTAAATGATTTATTGATGTTGATGTTATGGTGTTAAATGGTTATGTTGCCCATCCATGCTAATATGATATCATGCTCATAATGCATTGTTATTTTTCATGTTATTTTGCTATGGCTCACCTCATAATCTTTCAAGTTAAACCAGACATTAATTGAACTTGTACAAAATATGTTGGCTGAGTCACGGTGCCACCGCATTGAGCTCACTAGTGCAACCATACTTGCTTGGACGGGGAGTCCCTGATTTGGTCTATTGTCATGCCTCCCGACGGTGCCTCCAACTTGGGAAGGTTATGTGTGCGCTTTTCCCTGATCAGGTAGGCGACCTTAACCTTGTGTGCCCATTTTGTTATTGTGCATAGTTCCTCGTTTGGGATAGTTTAGTTTGGCCATGACGATGGCGGCCACAAAGGTGGCGGATGTCATGCGGTGACATTGGGGCCACCCATGACATAGCACAAAGGAGAGTTTGTCGGAGTGGCCAGGAGAGTGTCATGCAATGAATTAGTTTTGTCTGAACGTCGTGGGTCCACCCAAATGGGAGCGTGTACTAAAGTACGAGGCCATGAGTTCCATAGTGTGGGTACATTGTATTAACCATTGTAGAGTGTATAATCTATCGATAGCCTCGTCCTCGGTCATGGACACAGTTCATAGTAGGTCAAACTATGGGTTAATAATAATAATGACCTTAATAATAAACGGCCCAAGTTCCTTGAGGAAAGTAGTTGGTTGAGATTTATGTGGTCATGAAATGATCACAGATAAACATCGAGCCCCTGGTGGCCATGTGATGATCACGATGTATCATTGATACTGATGTTGGTTGATCATGAGGTGATCATGTGATGATCACAACAGTATGTTCGATACATATTGTGTTTATGAGATAACCTCCTAGAAGAGTAAGTTGGTCCATGAGACCTTATGCGTCGACTCTCTCTCATGCTAGTGCTAGTACCATCATGTTCATATAATGAGTAACATGTACATGCCATGCTCGGTCTCATGTTGTTCTAGTAGTATCATGCTCATCATTGATAATCATCCTATAAATGCCATGTTATTATTTGTCTTGATTGCTTTGGTTGCTGTGAGCTTGCAAGTACATTCAAATTACTCACTTGGCGTGTCATGCGAGATTGTAGGGAATGTCGTCAATAATTGCTTGTCGAGCATCCCGAGTTTGTGAGCTAGACACTACTGCAGGATGCTGCTAACGCGACACTACAATCAGAGACCCTTCGACGAAACTGTGTGCGATGCCATAATCGCAAACGGTGGTGTAATAAACCGTCAAAAAAGGTGCAAAACGTTTGCGATGACGGATGCATCAAACATGGTTTAGATTTTAGTTGCGTGTGCGATTGAGGGTTCTGTTCAATTAACCGTTTGAGATGAGGAGGAACAAAAGAAACGGGCAGCCAGATGAAGGTGTGTGTGATGTACAGCATACGGTTCACTCGGATGAACTATTTGTGATTAGGCAACACAAAATAAACGGTCATCCAGATCGAAGGTGTGTGCGATATACGGCATGCGGTTCACTCAGATGAACTGTTTGCGTTGAGACATGAGAACAGAAACGATTCAAATGAACACAGATGTGTGTGATACGAGGGAAACGGGTCTCTAATCGGAAACATGTGCGAAGATCGATAACAACATAGACGATTACTACTAACAAGTCATTTGTGTTGTGAGCAAACGATTGCTGGTATACAATTGTTAGTGATTGATGAAAACATCACCGACGGGTTCCATTGTTTAGTCCGTGTGCGATGTGATTTTCTTTGTCCACACAACATCTACACTTTGTCTATAGAGCATCAACATATATACTTAAAAAGACAGCATTGCATAACCAAATTAAGCATACAGTTACACAAGTGACTACACACATAACATTTCCACACACCAAAGAGAGCAATTACATGCATACTAAAGTAGGAGAAACGAGGATATAATCATCTACTTATTGTTGTGACTACGCTTTCCATTGCTCTTCTTCCGGCTGGATCCCTAGCCGTTTTGGGGAAGAAGTCACTTCCTCATGTCAATGATCCGCCTGTACATGTCGTAGCTCGTGTACACCTCCTTGGCCGCGTACACGACGTGAGCTTTGTCGAGTTTCTCCATCCAGGCCGAGTGCCAGGCATGCTTGTCCTTGTTGCATGAATCCTTCATGTCTCTGTAGTAGGGATTGATGATGGCCTCGGCGAGCTGAACCAGTCAGTCCTTCTCATGCTTCTTGCTGCCCCAGATCTTGTATTGGCCCTGGATGTCGACAAGATTCTGGCAGGCGATGCCCAAATTCTCGAGCGCCTTTACATCGTTGGTGATGTCCACCATAGCAAACATGTAGTGGGGGATGTTGACAAACCTGGTGAAATGCTCGCAAGGCCTTGTGGCTAGGTAGTAGTGGTAGATGGGGACGTGGTGGCGCACGCACATCTAGGCAACGACGACCTTGGGACGAGACCCGGCATGAACGCGGGTATACTCGAGGTCGAACCCGACCACCTTGTACTTCTTCACGGCAAGCAACAACTCCATGATGTGGATGGAGTGCTCCACCTAGACCGGGTTGTTGGTGTACACCACCAAGTGGTCCATGAACCTTCTGTGGGTGTCCACCACGGCACACATGGTGAACTGCTGCTCGTCATCGGCAGCCACTCGGAGCGCCATTGGAGCCGCGCAGGATACCCGCTAAGAATTTCTCATGGTGGTTGTGCTTCTTGCAATGGTGGGGCGCGATCGAAAGGTTGAAGAGACACAAGGGTAGGTTAAATGGCCACTATAATAAATGGGGCCGGCCTGTGATCTTCATGTTTTGTCACGGCGTTCATAGTGGAGGATTCCAGTGCATGCTTGACAACACTGCACCGCACGCGTCGGCTCGAAGAGGCGCCAAATGTATCATTGGTGAGTCTGTTCTCGCAGTACCGCGCTGTTTACCGCACAAGATTCCCGCCTGGCTAGTTTGGCCATGCGTCGGCTAGAAGAGGGACAAATCGTGGGCATTTATTGGCAAAAAGCTTTGTCAAAATGAAGTGTGTGGAATGACTTCGGTCATAAGTTTACCCTTGGGTGATGAGGTCAAAGTTACACAGAAGGGTGATGATGGACTCTCAAGTGCGATAATTAATTCTGCGCTCTACAGTGCACACGGTGGAAGAAACCAACTATGTGTAATAATGTAGAAGATTGCAGTCGAGTTAGCTATACAGATCGTGTGGTGTGAGATCGACAAGGTAAACTGATTCGAGAATGGTTAATAAAATCTAAGACCATTGCATATTAAGGTCAAAATAGTGCTAGCAATATACGAGTCTCATACTATGCCGTTTCAATGATTGTACCACAAAAGCTCGAAATGTTACAAGGTTCAAATTCTAGAGTTATATGGCTCAAATTCCAAGATTACAAGGTTCAAACTGATATTAGAAATGAAATTCAGCTCATCAGCTGCAAATGCTCGCACTAATCCGCTGAACATGGATATTAGAGAGGTTCAAACTAATATCACCGCTTCTAAGTCTGGCTTCGAAACCTCACAATTTTTGCAAAAGGGTCAGCCACTAAGAAGTCATGTATGGGGTTGACACGATGACTTTCGATTACTCTACCATCTGAACTTCCAAAATGAAATTCAGCTTTTTTGGAGCCTACTCCATTCTGCCGTAGGCGCCGGCGCTGATCAACAAACCATTCATTTTTGCGAAATAAATGTAGGGCAAACCTTATTTCCTTCAGCACCCTTGCTCTAAGAATAAAGAACCTGGCGAATATAATCTCTGGTAAGGTCCCTCGGTAGGAGTTCAAAGTAATTTCTGTGAGATGCAGATCTAGGCATTCGACGTGATTATTATATTGTATCACATTATCCACCACTAGGCCTAATCTTATCTGCAAATTAAGAAAACGTGTTAGTGCCAACTTGCAGTTTTGAACATCACTACAGGCCTAGCTATTTGTTTTGCAGGATTTGTAAAATGCACTAACATGCCATCTTCGATCTGACATGATTAACATGGGCATTTGATTACATTCTAGAAAAATGTAGCCTTCTTCAAAAGAGGTTGGAGTGGATGAAAATTTCCCTAAGATAACTTGTACATATGAATCCAAAGGAGAAATAATGGATCAAGCAATAACATTCAGATGTGGATGACAGACGAACGAACATCTTCAAAATTAGAAATAATGTTAATTTGTAGAAGGAGAGGTAGAAGGCGGTTGTTGTACCTGAACGGATGTGGATCCAATAACATGTTCGGAGCATTTGTTAGACGAGTAGCCCACCACTGTCAATTTTGGCGCAGAAATGATATTGATCCTTGTTGGACCTTCTTGATCAACTACAAGTAATCTCTCAAGTGCAGCTGTGTCCTAGATGACCATACCGTGGTACACATCTTGGGATGTCTTCCTGCCGCACCAGCAACACACATAAATAGTCCAGAGAGTTATGGAGGTGATGTGGAAGGTACTTGACCCATTGATCGCCTGAAGACGAAGGTACTCGAGTGCAGTACAGCCAAGGAGTTAGCGCTCCATGTCACCCTTTGAGAGGCAGATGGCGACGAGCTCGAGGTGCTTCAGTCATGGTAGAATACAAGCGGACGCGTCATTAAGGGGCGGGAAATGGCAGTTCCTGAACTTGGTGATGCACAGTGCGGGCACGAGGTGGAGTCCAGACGTTGGCAGCGATCGCATATGCCCATCATCAAAAGTGAGCTCCTCGAGCTGATCTAGGGCGGGTGATCAGAACCAGTCATCAAGCTTGGCTTAGTCCTTACCGTTGGAATGGGACTTGCCCATTCTAAGGCCTTTGGTTGGGCCAAGGTGACTGCCGACGATCTTGGAGAATGCATCCAAGCTTTTGCGATAGACATGGTAGAGCTCGTGCGTGTCGATGAGGTCGAGAGGGCTGGAGTTCCATATGGGGCGCCACCGCCGGGAAAGGAGGGTTGTCCGCTCCCCATATTTGATTGGGAGGATGGAGATGATGACTATCAACATATCATCGGGGAGGCAGCTGATTAAGTCTAGGCCTGCTAGAGTCGCTTGCGGTTCTAGCTCGCCCCGCCTCCGCTTGTTGGCAGCCCCGTTCTGCACCTCTGGAGTCACCTTGTTAGCGGCGCTTTCTGATAGAAATGGGAGTGCAGGGAATATTTAGTTAAAACAGGGCAATAGAAAAGTGTATTGGTAACTAGAAGTTATTAGGTAGGAATATAGTAAGAAAAGGGAATAACAATTGGTTTCTTAAATACTACACAATTCATTTGACATTGCGGGGTAAGTCAACATATTCAGATAGTTGAAAAGAAAACTTACTTCAAACAAAGTCTGGACGGCTGATTTTGTCGAGAAAGTTAGCATATATCTCATGACCAGGCCCTTTTATGTGCATTGCAATTTTAGTGCCAGCTTTCAGTACATAAAACTTTGCAATTTCATTCCAAAAGCGAGTACCAAAATAGGAGTCACCATGTTCATCAAGTCTTACTGTAGCAACGATTGTAAATTCATGGTTTCTGTGCAGTATGACATCCATGGAGCCTTGATCTATGTAAAGGGAAAAATTGTGCACTACATAATCTGTTGCATAGCGAGGGATGTTTTGCAGAAAATGGTAGGATTATTAAAAAAATATGGTAACATGCAAATATGGGCCCAAATTGAGATAACTGTACAACAGTTGAAATTGAAGAACAAAAATCTATAATTAAACAGATAGGGTAAAGATGATGTCATGGAAAAATGAGAGTAATCGAAAGAACAATACATAATTAATTTGCCTAATATAGAAAGAAGAGGAGAAAATCCCCTTTGACGTATATGGTGCATGTGTGTCACAGCCCTAGAGTTTGTTTGCAAGTAGTTGCATAATCATCCATGCATCATGTCTAAATTTATTGGAAACCTGAAATGGGGGTGATCAAACCCTAGCACCTTAAAAATCCAAATAGGTCCAGCTTTAAAAAATGCATTCAATGAACCAAAAATGCTCTTCATTAATGTCTGGTATTTTTGGCAAGGGCTTAGACCCAAACCAAAAATAATGAACATTTTTAAAGAATAATTTCTGGCACTCATTTTAAATCATATTTTATTTGAATTTGGAATTATATTCCTAATATATGGAATACATTTCAAATAACCCTGAGTTATTTTATGTACATCTGGCCTAGTCCAAAGTATGTGCATAAAAACAATCAGAGTAGTTTGGCACTGTTTTAGTTCATGTGAATTTGCAAACAGTGGCAAATATTAAACAAAAACAGAAAAACAGAATTGAAACAGACAGAAAGGAAAGAAGCAGAAACTTACCTGGCCTCACTGTGCAGCCTACCTAGTCGGCCCAGCTATGGCCCAGCACCGTAGAGAGCTCAGACCACCACCCCACCGCGTCGTCTTCCTCCTGCCAGTAGGAGCAGCTCGCTGTCACGCGCGCTCGCCCCTGGCCACCTCCTGCTTCCTCCCGGGACCTTCTAGCCACACCACGGAGACGCCCCGTGACCCCTCGCTCCTCTCCCTCACTCTCTGCTCTCTCCCTCGCCCTCTATTCCTTCCCCGAGCACGACCGAACGCAGTCGTCGCCGCCGACGAGCTCCACCGCGGCCACCGGCCACCCCACGCCTCACCGACGCGCCCAGAAGCTCCGGCACTTCGTCCTCGACCTCCTCACCGAGCCACGCTCCGCCGGACGCCCTCGAACGCCGGCCACGCCGTCTTCTTCAACCTCGGTCCGCCGAGATCGCCATCGCCGCCCCGCTTGCTCCGGCCCCTCCCTGAGCTCGCCGACCAGCCCTACACGATCCCCGTGAGCTTCTACACCGTGTCCCCCTTGTCTCCGCGACGTTTGCTAGCTCTAGTCGCCGTTTCGCCGATGACCGAAAACCGCCGCCGCCTGTGACCGCCGCCGACGTGCCTCCGTCCACCTAGCGGCCCGGCCATCGTGCTTAGCTCCCTCCCCGCGCTGCGTAGAGCACGTAGGTGCCTCGCACGAGCCTCCCCGGCCACCGTAGCGTCGACCCCGAGCTCGCCCGAGCTCCGGCGACCGCCAAGGTCGACGCTAGTGACGACTCCGGCCATCTCAGGCCCAGCCGCTGCCATTACTCGACGCGGACGAGTGCCCGCATCAGGTAGACGCCCTCCGCCGGCCATTTGGTCGCCGGAGGAGGAAACCCGCAGCTCTCCGCCGTGTCTCGCCTCACCGGCGTCAAGTCGCCGGCAGGTGTTGACCTAGTTGACCCGGGTTTGACCACGCTAAGCAGGGGTTTGACCTCCCCTGACTCACTGACTTGTGGGACCCAGGCCGCTAACTAAACTTGGTTAATGTTAGTTTAATGCTAACTAAATTTAGTTAGCTTAACTAACCACTGACAGACGGGACCCACAGGTCAGGGTTGACCTGGATCATCGGCTTTGACCTGCTGACATCACCACAACATCATGCTGACGCAGTAACTTATTTTCTGGATTTATTCTTTTACAGGAAATTCCAGAAAATAGCCAAAACTTCTAAAAATCATAGAAAATCAACCGTAGCTCAGAATGAAATAATTTATATATGAAAAATGATCAGAAAAATCTAATCTATCCATCTGTACCACTTTCATGCATGTTAGATCAACTTATACCTGCTGATCAGGTCAAATCAATTAAATGGCATTTGAATTTCACATATGGAGTTTGAATTTGAACCTAGGGTTCAAACCAACTCCATTTAACATGTAGCTAGTTGCATTAGCTAGAACCACAGCATATTGACATGTCATGATCATGCATCATATTGTGCATTGCATTGATTGTGTTTCTTTCTCTATTGCCGGTATTTGTCCCCTCTCGATAGACGTGGTTTCGACGATGAGATCGATGACACCGATGAAGAACTATGTTATCTTCAGGAGTGCCAGGCAAGCAAAAACCCCTTGTTCATTCCGATACAATCCCACTCTCTCGCTCCTGCTCTCTTTTACTGCATTAGGACAACATGATTCCTCTGTTACTTGCTGCGGTAGTTGAACCTCTTATCCTCTGCATGACCTGTCATTGCCACAGTAAATAGATGGAACCCACTAGCATGAGTAGGAGTTGTTTGGGCCCTGATGTGCCTAATCATTCATGCTTGTTTGCCATGCCTGCTACTGCTTAGAGTTGAGTCAGGTCTGATTCATCGGGGATGAATTGGAGGTGTGTAAACATGTCCTACTATTGAGGGCTAAGTGTGTGAACAGGATTTGGTAAAGGTAGCGGTGAGAGGCCATGTAGGAGTACATGGTGGGTTGTCTCATTAAAACCGGCCTCAGGAACTGAGTTCTGTGTTTGTGATCCATGAAACAGTTACTACCTCGCATTGGGCCCGAAACCAATGGACCCTCTTGGCTTCTTGATCACCCTTGTCCTCTGTCCAGGAGTTGCAACTAGTTTCTGGTGTTTGTAGGATATGTGTTGGCGGCCGTGTGTAGCGCTGACCCCAGGGGTGGGCTATGTTGCGGTAGATACACCGTGGCCGGGCATGCCGGGCGCCCGTTTGGTGTCTCGGAACCCTGTACACATCATTCGGGGCCGTATGTGGAAACCTCGGCCGGACTCCCTGCGGATGGAACCTGGATAGGTGATAAACCTGGACTAGAGACTTGAGTGTTTAGGTAGGCCATGGCCGACACCCTCGTTGGGCTTCCGCTTGAAGGTTGCCGAGTACATGTCATGTAAATGATGGTAAGTGGTGGAAGCGTGTGTGAAGAAGTACACCCCTGCAGGTTATCATTATCTATTCGAATAGCCGGATTCCTCGGATATGGAAACTTGGACCCCTTGCATAGTTCATAGACAAGTGAAAGTGGATACTCTAAAACTCGCAAGATAAGTGTGAGTGCTATGGATGGCCTTACCATAGGGAGACGGGAGCAGTTCCATAGTGCTGTATTGAATGGTGAATATGTGGACTCGTGTGTGCCACCTCAAAAGAGTTGCTTGCAGTCGTAGTTCAGGTTAGCCACTGAGTCAAAGCTGGCTAGCTGCAGTCAAACTCCACCACCCCCCCCTTGTTGATACCGATGCATATGTAGCTAGTTCTGATATAAGTCTTGCTGAGTACCTTTGTACTCACGTTTGCTTAATTTATGTTTTGCAGAGAGACACTTCAGTCTTGCTAGTAGTTCCGCGTGGACTTCGATGTTAGCTTGATACCTCCCCCTTTTTCCATTTGTAGATGTCTATACTCAGACATGTTAAGCTTCCGCATGTGCTTGATTTGTATGCTGTGATTGTTGGGTCATGAGACCCATGTTTGTAATATCTTGCTCCTTGGAGCCTAAGGAATAAATACTTGAGTTGTAGAGTTATGTTGTGATGCCATGTTGTATTTACACATATCGAGCATATTGTGTGTATGATTGAAATGCTTGGTATGTGTGGGATCCGACAATCTAGTTGTTTATCCTTGGCAGCCTCTCTTATGGGGAAATGTAGTCTAGTGCTTCCATGAGCCATAGTAGTCCGCTACAGCCCGGTTCACCGGACTCCTGCTAGCCCAGCACTACTACTCAGGACACTTGACTGGCCGGCATGTGTTTCACTTCGTTCCTGTGTCTGTCCCTTCGGGGAAATGTCATGCGGTGACATCCGGAGTCCTGCCTAGCCTGCTACAGCCTGGTTTCCCGGAGTCCTGTTAGCCCAGTGCTACAGCCCGGATTCACACGCTGCTGACCGACATGCTCGATGTGATTCATGTATGCCTGTCCCCATAGGTTAGTGCCGCTTTGGGTTCACGACTAGCCATGTCGGCCCGGGTTCTCTATCATATGGATGCTAGCGACACTATCATATACGTGAGCCAAAAGGCGCAAACGGTCCCGGGCCATGGTAAGGCGACACCCGTGGGAATACCGTGCGTGAGGCCGCAAAGTGATATGAGGTATTACCGGCTAGATCGATGTGAGTTGGAATCGGGGTCTTGACAATGTGGCACCTTTTATCCAAATGTAGCAATACTTATAATATTTTCAGGAAAGTAGGCCATGCCAACCGATTTAGGGTGAGATTGAACATACTGCGCCTGCTCAAGTTTTCTGGTACAGAGAGATGGAATCACTAGCGATGGTCGCAAAGTCCTGAAGTGTCAGAGCACTGTACATTCTATGAATGAAACAAAACCCTCAAATCGGCTCGAATAAAAATGAATTCACAGCGATTTTCCACCGGGTGATTAAAGGAGGCAGATGCACTGGGATAAGAGATGAGATAATATCTCATTAAACTAGTTACCTTGTCGTCCATGAGAAAGAACCCTCAGTACAGCAGATTCCCCAACCGAGCGAAGCTGGGTCGACCGCGAGCAGTGCTGAGAAAGTCGATGGCGATAGGCGGCGGCAAAGTTGAAGTGGCGAAATGCGATGGGCTTTGCCGGCAGCCCGGCGGCGGCGGCAGACGTCGAGCTAAGTATTTACCGCCGCGATAGGTGGTGCCATGGCATAGACGTGGAGGAGCTTGTGCGGGTGGGAATGGGAACATACTGGAGGGGCCGAGGGGGTGGCGAGCGGGGTGAGGGTTTTTGTGACGTGGGGATGGTGAGGGTTTTCTTTTTTCTTTTTTGAATTGGGCGGGTGAGGGTTTTTGGGAGTTGTGGGAGAAAAGGCGGGCGACGGTCAAACCGATGGCTCGCCTCCCGGTGAGCCTGCGGACCGGACTACTAGCATGCCTACCAAAGTTTCACACAGCTACTCGCACACCTCCCGATGACACTGTCAGCGAGCACACCTCCGTCAATTCACACACCTACACGCACCCCTCCCCGTTTGCTTATGCGGCGGACGCGTCCCGTCAACTCACGCCTGCTCGCATGCCACACGGGTCACGTGGCAACACTTATATTGTTTTTCTATTTGGATGATTAATGCTGCCGCTTTATCGCTTAACCGAAGCATGGCACGTATCCGTTGTTGGTCTGACGCTCACGGTTCCAATAGATAATCCATTTGGGATATTGCTTCCCAATTATTAATAATCTCCCGTCTGTAATTAGATAAAGATTACATCAAAACTGGTCCCAAATTTGACAAAAAAAAGTACAATGCCACTTTGTATTGGTGTCCATATGACAAGATAAGTTTCATGAACTTTAGATAAGTTTTGGATGTACTAGAAATTAAAAATCAAGATTCTCAATGTTTGAAATTTGTTGCACAGGGAGTAAACATGGACCCAGTGAGACACATGTGTTTTTGCAATTTTAGGTGCACTGTCACATGTGCATGTACCTCAAATTTGATATTTGCACATTATACCCGTAGAAAACCAATCAATCAATGTACTAAAACGTCTTAATGATCTCTGTGATTTTTTTGAAATTAAAACATCCCTCCTTTGGTAACATGTATGTTCACCGTGGGATAATTAATTTAACATGCATCGTAGTTGCGGTAGATTCGCGGTGTGTGTGTGGGTTTGTGCGTCTGGGGGTGGTGGGTGGCTCGCAGTACACTACGAGTTGTGAGCCACCGTGTTGGTTGGCCGTTTTGTTAGGCAGGCCGGTGCCACATCAGAGTCGTGAAATCGTTATTTAAAACATTACACAACCCTGTCATACATAAATGTTTTTGCCACATGTAGTCCATGGTTGTCCTACACGACACTCGATACTCGCATGTGACGCTTTCTGTAGGCTCGCGAGGTCGTCGTCCATCACTTTGACGAACAGCCAGCTGTGAGGTTAATTTGACCAGCAAGGTAGAATCTTTATTGTTTGTGTGATGGTGGTATATAGTACGCGTCGAAGAGGTGGGAGAGGACTAGCATATATACTATACGTACGTGTCAGTGAACAAGTACACGTCACTCACTGTCGGGACTTTTTGGTTTCCAAGGCACATGCCACATCAAAATTGTGAAATTGGTTATTCAAACATCACACAACACCATTTTGGGCCACACCCAATAGTTATATCCCCAACAGCGGGTGTAGCCACCATGCCTATGTAAAACTTTGTAATATCCGAACCCTTGTACCCATATTTTTGTAATAAGAGCTCATTTGATCTATGCCACATGCTTCTGTATCAGAGCTGGTCTGTCTATAGGACGCCCTAGTCAGCGCGAGCATTAGAAACCGGTAGTATAGAGTTTGCTGCATATGTTTGTTGCCTAGCATGCATATAGACTTATTTTCTTGTCGCTAATGATTGATCTTGTGAGTGTAGGTGGCATCGGTTTCGATCCCCTACAACACAGCCCTTGCACCCTCCTGCTTTGCAAAACTGCTTTTCGGTGTTTGGCATCATCCCTATCCCAACGGACTGATGCTGAGGTACCACGTGGTGTCGAACACTTCCAGGAATAGTGCTTAGGGATCGCGCCAATATCTTTCCGCCAGCCACACCTATCATTTCGATGGTAGACATGTTTCTACATTGGATCTTACCATTCACCTCGCCTCTCTGGCAACCCTTACTGGTCTTTGTTACCAGAAAAGGGCAATGCTAGTAGGCCCTGCTTTCCACCGCTATCCTACTCTATCACCCATTCCTTGGACGAGTACGGTTCCCTTCCATACGTTGATGATGATGTGGTCATGACATCCGTGTCCCACTACATGATCACCGAATACGTCTGCATTGCCGAGCTAGTCAGAGATGCAATTGGTGTTAAGCCAACACTTGTTGTAGCTCTGTTTACACCAACCTTTCACACGTGGGTCCACCTTCGTGCAAACCACCACAGCATATATATTAGATTGTAGTACCGGAGTTCTCGCAAAATTTGTGTGCTTAAGTAGGCATGCATATTGTTGTAAATAGAAGTAAAATGTGATGTTTCTTGTATGTAATCTTGATGCCTTGTGTGCTTTTGTTTAAGTCATTTCTTTTGATTATTTCTTTGGGCCTTTGGTGTTACGTTATTTCCCTTATGTATGTTGCTCATCGAACCACCACTAGAATCGAATAATCAATGATGATCTTAAATATTTGGAAGCTTAGCTAAACAGTATGGAATTCTCAGTCAACTGCATTATATTCAAAATATCTGATTTGAACAAAACTGATATTCTGGATTGACAATCAGCATCAAGTCTACCTCAGTGTGGAACCATTACAACGGTAATGAACCAGCAGGAAGATAAATTGTGTGCAAGACCAACCATATATTTCGAGTGAACGGTATGGATCATATACGAAGTTTGGTTCCGCTTGAGTAAAATTTCAAACATGTTATGCCCGGAAGCAAGCTAGAATGTGACGTGTATCTAGTACTCAGCAGGAAGGATATTCTAGCAAATTCCTTTCATACAAGTAATCAAAATCAGGTATATAAAGGATATCAATATATGGCATTCATTCCGCATATCCCAGAGAGAGGTTTCTAGTGTAAGCAACCCAGTCTTCCTCCGCACGCTACCAGAGAAGCTTACGACACAAGGTTCCTTAGTCTTCCTCGGTACGACATATGGATAGCTTCCAGTGTAAGAAACTCAGTCAAGCTACCATAGAAAGCTTCTGGCATAAGGCAATAAATATTTCCCAATAAGAAACTAGAAGGAAAGCTTCTGAGATATGATACTCAGTCTTGTTCAGCATGCTACCACAGCAAAAGCTTCGAGCATAAGATATCCAACCTTCATCAGCATGATACTATCGATAGTTTCCAACACAAGCTATCCAATCTTCGTAAGTATGGCGCTAAAAACGGTTGGCAACATTGATACAAGTACGTACACAGTGAGTTGGCACTACATCTCAAGAGTCAAGCCCACAGCAGTTAGGTCAAAACATGATCTAGTCAAGACACAAGTGTCTACCTCAAGAGTCAAATGCTCGGCTACACATACTTCCATATATACTGTGAGCATGTTGCCAAGGTCATCCCAGTCACTCATATGATGATGCAAGCACGGTAAGAATCCAACAACCACATGAGTTATGCAAGAGGAAGAAAGCCAGTTATACACCTCAGTGTGATGCAAGGACTGACAAACTATGAGGTAAGATAACATTGGGACAACAATCTTGGCATTGGTTATCAAGGTCAGTTTCCTCACACCCGTCAAAGTGATATCATAAACTTTTTTCACTGTCTTGTATGGTTGACGGCAACAATGAGCTCTATACAAGTACATGTGAACCTGATATATGTCCCATATGACATGAAACATCAACAAGGATAAGGTATGATTACCGGAATATTGCACCTGATAGCACCTGTGGTCACGCGAACAATTTATATGGCCAAGCTCTTCTGGCATAAGATTCAGAAAAAGACAACAATAATGAAGGACCAAGACTGGCAATACATATATGATAATTGTTGCATGAACAACATGGTGCGGATACCCAAGATAGTCTGGTTTTGTATCAATCACCACGACTATACACCCAAGAGGTCTTCTCTATTCCGTAAGGACCTCGTATTATGCCCAACCAGCTCAGCCAGTTGCATATGCTTAGGAGTGTCAGTATGGGATATTCAAGTCTGCCATTGCATATCAAAGATTCCTTAGCTAGCTCAACAGCTTCACTTCAACGATCGTGTTATAACATTGCACGACCTACTACCCACATATGGGTATACCGACATAACGAGTAATCGAAATGCTAAATAACATGCTCATATAATGTGTCTCACATATGGAAACTAGCAAAATGATAGCCTGCCGTGAACAAGATTCTTCCGCCAGAACCACCATTACTCAAGTCTCCATAAGCTATTGTTATAAGGTAATACTCCTATATACTGATCACGACAGGCGACAATCCAATGTTTGGTACGGATTTGATACTCAAGACAGTGGAGCCGGCCAAAATGATTCAGAACTCCCTGCAAGTAGTCAGATTCCGCCAAGAGAACGGGTATGATTCTCAACATTGTTTTGAACCTAGAGGACATGCTTCTATTTTGAGTAACCCAATGCAAGGATTAAAAGGTTTCGTGTCCACCGAGCGAAAAATTTCACAAATCTATTGAGTACTATCAGTGCTGGATAAGAGAATGTCACTCCCGAACTTGTGGGAAGAGCACATACTGCAGTCATGATAATATATCAACTGAGCCAGCATACCTAAAATAATTTGAGCCAACATAATGATGAATATATGAAGAAAGACTTGTCAGAATGTTGGGTACGGTGAAGCAAACCACCCTGGAGCAAGGTAATCATGTCATATGAAATTCAATAGGGACAGAAGGATAAAGGAAAAGGATACCCAAGATGAAACGGTTTTCTTAAGTCAGAATGTTCACACTTGTTCCCTGAGCAACGTAATCTCGAGGACGAAACTTTCTTAAGGGGGGTAGGTTTCTGACACCCTGAATTTTGGCCCTTTCTTTTTCTTTTTGATTTCTTTGGAGTTTGATTTGGATTCTTTGTCTGGCTATGTGGTCTTGATACTTGGGAAGATCATCTCATATTCTTCTCCCAAGTGGCTTGTCACTCTCAAAACCATACTAAGATCATGTCATTTCCATCCTAGCCCAACCCGATCTTTATTTCTAGGATTATTCCTTTGTCTATTAAAGGAATAACCTTCTTTTCCCCAGGTTGTGAAGTAACCTATATTTCTGTCTTTCCCAAAATTCCCACAAAATTCTCATAATTCCTTTGGTCCATATTGACCTTGTATTTGTAAAAATATTCAAGATTCCATCCTCGTGGTGAGGACACCCCCAATCTTTGATTCTAATCGTATATTAGTTTGTGAAGAACTTATATCTTATATTGCTCCATAATTGCAGAAAATTTACCAGGACATGCTCCAACCTTTGTAACTTTCCTCCACCAAATCTGAGCACATTTCATTCTATTTTTGGTTTCGCAGAATAACCATATCAAACGGAGTCCAACGGGATAAAAACAGACGGAGCTTATTTTTGGAAAATATGGAAAATTCGGCAGGAAAATCAACGCGAACAAGTGCCCGGGGTGGTCACGAGGCGGGGGGCGCCCCCTTAGGGCGCGCCCCCTACCCTGGTGAGCTCACCGTAAGGCGGTTGACGCTCTTCTTTTGCCGCAAGAAAGCTAATATTCGGAAAAAAATCACGGCGAAGGTTTCAGGCCAATTGGAGTTACGGATCTCCATATATATACGAAACGGTGAAACAGAGCCAGAACAGAACGCAAAACCAGATAGAAACAGAGAGATAGATCCAATCTCGGAGGGGCTGTCGCCCCTCCCATGCCATGGAGGCCAAGGACCAGAGGGGAAACCCTTCTCCCATCTAGGGAGGAGGTCAAGGAAGAAGAGGAAGAAGGGGGCCCCTCTCCCCCTCTCCTCCGGTGGCGCCGGAACGCCGCCGTGGCCATCATCATCATCACCGCGATCTTCACCAACACCTCCGCCATCTTCACCAGCATTTCCATCACCTTCCCCCCTCTATCTACAGCGGTCCACTCTCCCGCAACCCATTGTACCCTCTACTTGAACATGGTGCTTTATGCTTCATATTATTATCCAATGATGTGTTGCCATCCTATGATGTCTGAGTAGATTTTCGTTGTCCTATCGGTGGTTGATGAATTGCTATGATTGATTTAATTTGCTTGTGGTTATGTTGCTGTCCTTTGGTGCCCATCATATGAGCGCGCGCGTGGATCACACCATAGGGTTAGTTGTATGTTTGATAGGACTATGTATTGGAGGGCAAGAGTGACAGAAGCTTCAACCTAGCATAGAAATTGATGCATACGGGATTGCGCGGTCTAGTAAAGTAGTCAATTGCTTAAGGGACAATTTCGCAACTCCTACCACCACTTTTACACACTCGCTATATTTACTTTAGTTGCTTCTTTACCTTAACAGCCCCTAGTTTTATTTTCGTGCTCTTTACTTTCTTGCAAGCCTTTCCGAAAACACCTACAAAGTACTTCTACTTTCACACTTGTTCTTGGTAAAGAGAACGTCAAGCATGCGTAGAGTTGTATCGATGGTCGATAGAACTTGAGGGAATATTTGTTCTACCTTTAGCTCCTCGTTGGGTTCGACACTCTTACTTATCGAAAACTGTTGCGATCCCCTATACTTGTGGGTTATCAGCCATCCTCAACCATTATGGGCTCCCTCCATCTTCATCCCAACTCCATCCTCCTCCTGTCTATCTTCGCCTTCTACTACGAGGCGTTCGTGGGGGTGGTGCCCTCCGTTGCGCTATTCCGCCAGTTCTTCTACCTTCGAGTATACAGCAGCCAATGCTCTGGGTGCGCCAGCTTAATCGCGGCACACGGGAGCAACGCGATCTCGATGGCTGGGAAGAAGGTGGAGGACTTCTGGAATATGTCAAGCGCTCCCACGCTCTGCTGGAGCTGCCGACTGCCTTCCTGGCGAAGCTGGACCGTTGGGCCCATGAGAAGCTCACCGACCCCTGGGCAGAGGGGTTGCTTGAGAAGATGACGGCTGACCTAGAGGCAGAAAAGCTGATGGGGCCCATGATCATCAAGGAATTCCTGACGCAGTGCCTGGCTCCGCTCCATGTGCACTCACGCCCCCTATGGAGCTTCAAGGGTGCGGAAGACGACCTCTGGTTGCGCCTGGATGTCTTGTCTGACGAGGAGCTGAGCAAGGCCGTGCGCACCTTGCTCGGGAAGGACCAGGCCCCCCCAGAAGCCCATCTCCCGTTGTACCGCCGCGATGACGGGGAGAAGGTGGCCGCCGCCATGCCTGTCTTAGACAAGCGGGGGCTCGTGCCGCAGCAGCCTTCCCAGCCCCCTAGATCCATGGTGACAGTGTCGTCTGGCGATCTCTCTAAGGAGGAGGGGAACGAGGACTCAGAGGTGACCCTGGAGGGGGCGGGGGAGACCTCTCCCCTGAGGCAAAGCGATCTCCTCCGCAGCCTCTACGATGATGATGATGCCGGCGAGCACCCGGTTAGGGTGTCGCCGCGCCCTGCCGGGGTCACCATGAGGTCTGGGGGCATGTAACAGCCCGGGACCAACGCTCCAGATGCCTTCCATGGATTTCGAGTTTTGTCGTGGGTTTTATTTGTTGTTTCATTCTTGATAGCATCATTTGCATTGCATCATGTCATCATGCACCCCCGTTTTTTCAAACTCAACCAAATAATTTGCATAGATCATTGATCAATTTAAATCAAGGTAATGAACATGGTGATTTCTCTTTATAAAATATTCTCCCAATATTTTTAGGGAGCTAATAAATATTCCATTATTTTGGAGTCACCCTTAAACACACTTGGAAAATGATTTCATGCCTTTTCTGCTTCAAGTTTGGTCTCCAAATGGTGCCCATATATTATTTCATCACTTTTCCATCCTCCACGAAATTCTCGCCATTTTTTGACCTTTCAAACGCCCGCTTTTTATTCAAACTCATTTGAATTTAATTCAAATGAGTTCGAATACAATCTTCGTACACATGCTCATTTATAGTTTACTTGGATCAAGCACATTTTTATGAGTCCGGGAAAATTAACCCCCATGCTCAAATTCTTTCCCTCACCCTTTCTTCCTTTCTCTTCCATGTGATGCTTTTCTACTATACAAAATAAGAGAGAGAGAAAGAAGAAAGCCCATCAGCCAGGCCCGCCTATTTTCCCAAGGCCCACCTAGGCCCAGCCGCACCTAAACCCTAGCCTGACGCCCTCCTCGCGACCTCTCCCTCTCGATTCCCCTCAACGTTGTCAACTCCTCGATCCCCTTTCCCCTCCACTCGTCTCCCTCCTATCGATCCCCTGCTTCCTCCCGCAGAGCCACCTCCCATTCCCCACGACTGATCCCCACTCTCTCTTCGTATCGGCCCCCTCCTGCGACCTCATCCTCACGAGCACGACCATAGGGGTGCCACTTCGCCGGTCCCTGCCGCTCCGCCGCTCTAGGAGCCAGCAGCTGCAGCCGCCGAGGCACTGCCTCCTCTGGACAAAGCCCCGACGCCATGGCTGGCCCCGACCTGCTCCGAGCTTTGCTGCCCTCGACCTTGCTCGCCCTCGACATAATGTTCGCCAGATCCCTTCCTCCGCCTGTGCTCCGGCCTCCCACGACCGCCGCGCCGCCGTGAAGGACCCTATTGCCCCCGCATCGAGCGCCAAGTTCTTGTTGTGCCTCCGTCGAGCTCGCCCCGCTACCTCCGCCCCTACTCTAGCTAGATCCAACTGGCCCCGACCTTCTCCGCATCGGATCTCGCCGTTCCCCGTCGTCCTGTCGCCGGAGTTCACGCCAAAGGCCCACTACAACCTCACCATCGGCCATGCCCTTGCCTTCCTATACTGTTGTCGCTGGATGCCAATACCACCGCTACAGCTGTACATCGCGCCATTGCTCGTTGCACGCCAAGACCGCCCCTGTGGAATTTGCCAAGTACCACTATGACCCGTGTAGGACTACGCAGATTCGCCAAGTACCCTACCGGCAAGACCGGCGCCCGAAGAAGCACACCGGCTCTGAGAATTTCGGCAAGTCCCTCGACGATGGACGCATAATACCACTACGTTTGTCATGTACTTCTACACCAAGATCGGACTGACAAGTATCCCGACAACGTGTGTACCACTACCGTTGACTCTCGAAGACCCCATGGACGTCAAGTTCCTCACTACAACTCCGAACATCTACGGAATGTGTATGAGTACGAAACATGTACCACTACTTCAACTATCATCGCGAGAACGACTCCTTCCCATGATGACCCTTGTGCATCTATGCGGCATCGAACCCGTCCTCTTCGAAATGCTCGCTTTGAAGGTATAACCCTGAGACGACTCCCCGTGGATGAATGCATGTGTGTTGTATGAGATGCTCGTGTTTGCATCGTGTCTGAATTGTTTCGTGCACATCCCTCATTTGCCTTGTCGTGGTCACGTCGGAACCCGGTAACCGGGATCACCCCACCATCTTTTGCATGACATCTTCAAGCCCACACTTTCTTTTGCACCGATATCTCAACGAGTTGCCGTGGGACCCCTTTTCTTCCGCCATGGTGACCAAATGCGTCATAACATGCTCATGCCAACATTTTCATAAAATTCGCATAAAACTTGTGCATGTCATCCGGATCATGATAACAACATTTAAGATGTTTAAATTGTTTTTTGCATTAATTTTCTTTCTAGCAGCTACTGGGGGAGTTACCAACCCGCCACACAAGCTTGGGCCGCCTAGACTGCGTGTCAATGCCGCGGGCACACACGGACCATGCGGCTGGCATGCCACCCGACGAGCTCCGAAGATGGGGCCTGGGGCCCTCGTCCACTGTCTCTTCATTGAGGAAGCACCACCGGAGCATGTCTAGCAGCTCCGCAGAGGCCACGTGCTCGCTTTGGAACCATCTCCCCCTCCTCTTTCTTCCTCCTCACAACACGGCAGCCCTGGCCACGCCATCCCCGTTCCTTCTCAAACACGCCCGAGCCTCTCTGCTCCACCGTGGATCCTCTCGACACATCTCCCCTCCCCTCCGCGTGTCCACAAGCTTCGGCGAGCGGCGCACGCGTCGCCTCGGGGACGACAATGCCTCGGCTATAAATAGACATACCCGCGTCCTCTCGGCCTCACCAACCACTCCCTCTACAACCAAGAACCACTCACGACCACTCCATCAAGCTCGAGGAGCCGGCCCTGAGCACGTCCTCCATTGTTGAGGAGAAGCACCTTCCTCCGTGCTCCCGTTGACAGCGTGCAGCGGCAATGAGGGAAGGGGACGGCACTCCGGGACAGCTCCACCAAGCCGGAAGCCTGGGCTCAAACCTTTTACCCCTTCTTTCTGCACAACATCTTCCCTGGGCTGGTTCCCCCTTCTCCAGTTTCTTCTACGCCATTGATACGTCTCCGTCGTATCTATAATTTTTGATTGTTCCATGCCAATATTATTCAACTATCATATACTTTTTGCCAACTTTTTATATTATTTTTGGGACTAACATATTGATCCAGTGCCCAGTGCCAGTTCCTGTCTATTGCATGTTTTTGGTATTGCAGAATATCCCTATCAAACGGAGTCCAAACGGGATAAAAACGGATGAAGCTTATTTTTGGAAAATATGGAAAATTTGGAAGGAAAATCAACGCGAACCAGTGCCCGAGGTGGTCACGAGGCAGGGGGGTGCCCCCCCCTTAGGGCGCGCCCCTACCCTCGTGAGCCCACCGTAAGGCGGTTGACGCTCTTATTTTGCCACAAGAAAGCTAATATTCGGAAAAAAAATCACGGTGAAGGTTTCAGGCCAATCGGAGTTATGGATCTGCATATATATACGAAACGGTGAAACAGAGCCAGAACAGAACGCAGAACCTGAGAGAAACAGAGAGATAGATCCAATCTCGGAGGGGCTCTCACCCCTCCCATGCCATGGAGGCCAAGGACCAGAAGGGAAACCCTTCTCCCATCTAGGGAGGAGGTCAAGGAAGAAGAGGAAGAAGGGGGCCCCTCTCCCCCTCTCCTCCGGTGGCGCCGGAACACCGCCGTGGCCATCATCATCATCACTGCGATCTTCACCAACACCTCCGCCATCTTCACCAACATCTCCATCACCTTCCCCCCTCTATCTACAGCGGTCCACTCTCCCGCAACCCGCTGTACCCTCTACTTGAACATGGTGCTTTATGTTTCATATTATTATCCAATGATGTGTTGCCATCCTATGATGTCTGAGTAGATTTTCGTTGTCCTATCGGTGGTTGATGAATTGCTATGATTGATTTAATTTGCTTGTGGTTATGTTGCTGTCCTTTGGTGCCCATCATATGAGCGTGTGTTTGGATCACACCATAGGGTTAGTTGTATGTTGATAGGACTATGTATTGGAGGGCAAGAGTGACAGAAGCTTCAACCTAGCATAGAAATTGATGCATATGGGATTGAAGGGGGACCAATATATCTTAATGCTATGGTTGGGTTTTACCTTAATGAACATTAGTAGTTGCGGATGCTTGCTAATAGTTCCAATCATAAGTTCATTGAATTCCAAGTCAGGGATGACATGCTAGCAGTGGCCTCTCCCACATAATACTTGCTATCGGTCTAGTAAAGTAGTCAATTGCTTAAGGGACAATTTCGCAACTCCTACCAGCACTTTTCCACACTCGCTATATTTACTTTAGTTGCTTCTTTACCTTAACATCCCCTAGTTTTATTTTCGTGCTCTTTACTTTCTTGCAAGCCTTTCCGAAAACACCTACAAAGTACTTCTACTTTCACACTTGTTCTAGGTAAAGCGAACGTCAAGCGTGCGTAGAGTTGTATGGATGGTCGATAGAACTTGAGGGAATATTTGTTCTACCTTTAGCTCCTCGTTGGGTTCGACACTCTTACTTATCGAAAACTGTTGCGATCCCCTATACTTGTGGGTTATCAGCCATCCTCAACCATTATGGGCTCCCTCCATCTTCATCCCAACTCCATCCTCCTCCTGTCTATCTTCGCCTTCTACTACGAGGCGTTCGTGGGGGTGGTGCCCTCCGTTGCGCTATTCCGCCACTCTTCTACCTCCGAGTATACAGCAGCCAATGCTCTGGGTGTGCCAGCTTCATCGCGGCACACGGGAGAAACGCGATCTCGATGGCTGGGAAGAAGGTGGAGGACTTCTGGAATATGTCGATCTTCATGGATGCCAAGCGCTCCCACGCTTTGCTGGAGCTGCCGACTGCCTTCCTGGCGAAGCAGGACCGTTGGGCCCACGAGAAGCTCACCGACCCCTAGGCAGAGCGGTTGCTTGAGAAGATGACGGCTGACCTAGAGGCAGAGAAGCTGACGGGGCCCATGATCATCAAGGAATTCCTAACGCAGTGCCTGGCTCCGCTCCATGTGCACTCGCGCCCATTGTGGAGCTTCAAGGGTGCGCAAGACGACCTCTGGTTGCGCCTGGATGTCTTGTCTGATGAGGAGCTGAGCAAGGCCGTGCGCACCTTGCTCGGGAAGGACCAGCCCCCCCAGAAGCACATCTCCCGTTGTACCGCCGCGATGACGGGGAGAAGGTGGCCGCCGCCATGCTTGTCTTCAACAAGCGGGGGCTCGTGCCACAGCAGCCTTCCCAGCCCCTAGCTCCATGGTGACGGTGTCCTCCGGCGATCTCTCCAAGGAGGAGGGGAACGAGGACTCAGAGGCGACCCTGGAGGGGGCGGGGGAGACCTCTCCCCTGAGGCAAAGCGATCTCCTCCGCAGCCTCTACGATGATGATGATGCAGGCGAGCACCCGGTTAGGGAGTCGTCGCGCCCTGCCGGGGTCACCATGAGGTCTGGGGGCATGTAATAGCCCGGGACCAACGCTCCAGATGCCTTTCATGGATTCCGAGTCTCGTCATGGGTTTTATTCGTTGTTTAATTCTTGATAGCATCATTTGCATTGCATCATGTCATCATGCACCCCCGTTTTTTCAAAATCAACCAAATAATTTGCATAGATCATTGATCAATTTAAATCAAGGTAATGAATATGGTGATTTCTCTTTATAAAATATTCTCCCAATATTTTTAGGAAGCTAATAAATATTCCATTATTTCGGAGTCACCCTTAAACACACTTGGAAAGTGATTTCATGCCTTTTCTGCTTCAAGTTTGGTCTCCAAATGGTGCCCATATATTATTTCATCACTATTCCAAGCTCCATGAAATTCTCACCATTTTTGGACCTTTCAAACGCCCACTTTTTATTCAAACTCATTTGAATTTAATTCAAATGAGTTCGAATACAATCTTCGTACACATGCTCATTTATAGTTTACTTGGATCAAGCTCATTTTTATGAGTTCGGAAAAATTAACCCCATGCTCAAATTCTTTCCCTAACACTTTCTTCCTTTCTCTTCCATGTGATGCTTTTCTACTATACAAAATAAGAGAGAGAGAAAGAAGAAAGCCCATCAGCCAGGCCCGCCTAGGCCCAGCCACACCTAAACCCTAGCCTGACGCCCTCCTCGCGACCTCTCCCTCTCGATTCCCCTCAGCGCTGTCAACTCCTCGATCCCCTTTCCCCTCCACTCGTATCCCTCCTATTGATCCCCTGCTTCCTCCCGCAGCGCCACCTCCCATTGCCCACGACTGATCCCCACTCTTTCTTCGTATCGGCCCCCTCCTCCGACCTCATCCTCACGAGCACGACCACAGGGGTGCTACTTCGCCGGTCCCCGCCGCTCCACCGCTCTAGGAGCCAGCAGCTGCAGCCACCGAGGCACTGTCTCCTCTGGACAAAGCCCCGACCTGCTCCGAGCTTTGCTGCCCTCGACCTTGCTCGCCCTCGACGTCACGTTCGCCAGATCCCTTCCTCCGCCTGTGCTCCGGCCTCCCACGACCGCCGCGCCGCTGTGAAGGACCCTGTTGCCCCCGCATCGAGCGCCAAGTTCTTGTCGTGCCTCCGTCGAGCTCGCCCCGCTACCTCCGCCCCTACTCCAGCTAGGTCCAGCTGGCCCCGACCTTCTCCGCGTCGGATCTCGCCGTTCCCCGTCGTCCTGTTGCCGGAGTTCACGCCAAAGGCCCACTACAACCTCACCATCGGCCATGCCCTTGCCTTCCTATACTGTTGTCGCTGGATGCCAATACCACCGCTACAGCTGTACATCGCGCCATTGCTCGTTGCACGCCAAGACCGCCCCTGTGGAATTTGCCAAGTACCACTATGACCCGTGTAGGACTACGCAGATTCGCCAAGTACCCTACCGGCAAGACCGGCGCCCGAAGAAGCACACCGGCTCTGAGAATTTCGGCAAGTCCCTCGACGATGGACGCATAATACCACTACGTTTGTCATGTACTTCTACACCAAGATCGGACTGACAAGTATCCCGACAACGTGTGTACCACTACCGTTGACTCTCGAAGACCCCATGGACGTCAAGTTCCTCACTACAACCCCGAACATCTACGGAATGTGTATGAGTACGAAACATGTACCACTACTTCAACTATCATCGCGAGAACGACTCCTTCCCATGATGACCCTTGTGCATCTATGCGGCATCGAACCCGTCCTCTTCGAAATGCTCGCTTTGAAGGTATAACCCTGAGACGACTCCCCGTGGATGAATGCATGTGTGTTGTATGAGATGCTCGTGTTTGCATCGTGTCTGAATTGTTTCGTGCACATCCCTCATTTGCCTTGTCGTGGTCACGTCGGAACCCGGTAACCGGGATCACCCCACCATCTTTTGCATGACATCTTCAAGCCCACACTTTCTTTTGCACCGATATCTCAACGAGTTGCCGTGGGACCCCTTTTCTTCCGCCATGGTGACCAAATGCGTCATAACATGCTCATGCCAACATTTTTCATAAAATTCGCATAAAACTTATGCATGTCATCCGGATCATGATAACAACATTTAAGATGTTTAAATTGTTTTTTGCATTAATTTTCTTTCTAGCAGCTACTGGGGGAGTTACCAACCCGCCACACAAGCTTGGGCCGCCTAGACTGCGTGTCAATGCTGCGGGCACACACGGACCATGCGGCTGGCATGCCACCCGACGAGCTCCGAAGATGGGGCCTGGGGCCCTCGTCCACTGTCTCTTCATCGAGGAAGCACCACCGGAGCATGTCTAGCAGCTCCGCAGAGGCCACGTGCTCGCTTTGGAACCATCTCCCCCTCCTCTTTCTTCCTCCTCACAACACGGCAGCCCTGGCCACGCCATCCCCGTTCCTTCTCAAACACGCCCGAGCCTCTCTACTCCCCCGTGGATCCTCTCGACACATCTCCCCTCCCCTCCGCGTGTCCACAAGCTCCGGCAAGCGGCGCACGCGTCGCCTCGGGCACGACAATGCCTCGGCTATAAATAGACATACCCGCGGCCTCTCGGCCTCACCAACCATTCCCTCTACAACCAAGAACCACTCCCGACCACTCCATCAAGCTCGAGGAGCCCTCCTCGCCCCACTTGGCTGCCATGACCACCGTTGGCTTCCTCTCAAATTCGAGCAATGCCGAGCTCCTCCCCTCCTCCTTCCTCCACTAGAGCAACCCCTAGCCACCATATAGCCTCCCCGGTCGGTCCACTTGTCCTATGGTGCACCCAGTTGAGCGCCCGGCTATGGTCGACATCGCCATCCGCAGCGACCCAAGTCCTTCTCTGTTCTGACCTCTCCAGCGCAAGTGGAGCATGTAACACCCCGGATGTAACTTTCCCAATATGTATTCCAACTCTTGCCGTTTCCGGCCTTAAGTTATTTTATTTTCTTGGGTTTGGGTTTTTGTCTCTGTGTGTTGTTGTCGTTGTCATGCATCTCATATCATGTCATCATGTGCTTTGCATTTGCATACGTGTTCATCTCATGCATTCGAGCATTTTCCCCGTTGTCCGTTTTGCATTTCGGCGCTCCGTTCTCCTCCGGTGGTCATTTCTACCTTTTTTCGTGTGTGGGGATTAAACATTTCCGGATTGGACCGAGACTTTCCAAGCGGCCTTGGTTTACTACGGGTAGACCGCCTGTCAAGTTTCGTACCATTTGGACTTCGTTTGATGCTCCAACGGTTAACCGAGGGACCGAAAAGGCCTCGTGTGTGTTGCAGCCCAACACCCCTCCAAGTTGGCCGAAAACCCACCATAACCCTCTCCATCATCTAGAGCGTTCGATCACGGTCACGTGGCCGAAAACCGCACCTCATTTGGACACTCCTAGCTCCCTCTACCTCTATTTAAAGACCCACTCCCGAAATTTCGGATCTCTCCCCCGAAACCCTAGCCTCCGTCTTCCTCCGCGCGCCAGACAACGTCCGCCGGCGCCGGACGTGTCCGACTTCCGCATCGCCGCCACGTGGCATGCCCCCATTCGCCGCCGCCTCGCGCCCACATCGCCGCCGCTCCGGCCCGGGAGGCCCGGATCGGGCCCCCGAGGCCCATCGTCGCCCGCGCCGCCCGGGATCTTCTTCCCCACGCCCGGGTCGCCGCACCTCCGCCGCGGCCGCCGCCTTCCTTCCGCCGGCGCTCGCCTAGCCGCTCGCTGGCGCCCGCGCCCACCACGCCTACCGAGGCCGGCGTCGACAACCGCCGCCGCCTCGCCCGGCCGCCACCTCCGCCCCTCGTCGCCCCGGCCACCGGCGCCCGCCGCCGCCGTTCCTCCTCCTCCGGCCGCTGCGTCCATCGTCTCCGGCGAGCTCCTTCCCCGACGAACCTCGGGATCCGCGCCGGCTGGATCTGGATCTAGATCTCGGTTGACCTAATCTCGCCCGAAACCCTAACTTTTTACGTTTTTCCTCATGCTATAACTTTGCATCCGTAGCTCCGTTTTTGGCATATAGCATATCAAAATGTTCGTCTCAGAGAGTAAATCATTTCATTCCATTGCATCATTTTCATTTGAGTTCATCATGATGCCCGAAATGCTGTTGGAAGAGGGCTACTTGAGATAATTGTCAGATCTGCTGCTCCATTTAGCTATTTGTCATTTTTGCCATGATTATTGTGTGCATGATATGCCCATGAGCTCTACATATGTTTTGTTAAGGGTTTTGCCATCTTTCCATAGGTGCAACCCATGTATTTTTGTGATGTGTGTGGTGACTAGCACAAGCTTGCGAAGTGAGGCACTTGGTAATGCTGATTTCAGGGACTTAGCATTTCCACTAAGTCCTTGACCTGTTTATCTCATATGGCCATATGTTCATGTTGTTTCCTACTGATCTGTGCCTCTTTTGAGGATGATCAGTAAGGATGTTTTGTTTATATTGTAGTGCTCTATCCATCCAGGTCTTTGTTTGCAATTATGGAGCACCCTAACTTGAGTCAATCGAGCTCTACTTTTGCTACTTCGTGAATCTGGGCAGATTGTCTACTTGTTAGCGATTTTGCCAAGGATGTTGTAGTTGATCCGTGCATGCTATGCTATTTTTTTTGCCATGTCTAGCTTGCATTTTGTGTATTCTTGATGGGTGTATGCTTATCTTGTCATGACTTGCTCCGTAGTGAGTGCATCGAGCTCATAAACATGCCTACTTGATATCTGTTTTCAGCATGCTCCAGTTTTCACTAAGTCTGAGAACTGATTATGTTTTTGCCATGTTCACATGCTTGCAAATGTATTTTCTGATCCCTTTCGGCTCAAGGTCACTAAGGGACTTTTGTTAAGCTCTTTGAGTAGTTCCATGCCATGCTTTACTTTGCCATGTTTAGGTCCTGTAGCATATAGTTTTGTTGCTCCGAAGTGTGCTACCTGATCTGAAATTCCAGACAAGTGTTAATTTCACTAAGTCTGAAATCTGTTCAGCATATGCATTTTTGCCATGCTTGTTTGAACCTGTTAATGGATGAATTGGCCGTAGCTCAGTTCTAGACTTTTGTTAAGCATCTTGAATGAATCTCTGCCATGTATTTTGATGCCATGTTTGGGTGTTGTAGCATGTTCATCTTGTTGCATTTAGATGGCTACTTGCTGTAAATCGCAGAACGGGGTCATATTTGAATCGCTTGCCATTTCCAAACCGTAACTCTGATTCCAGTGATCTTTATATCGTTTTCGAGAGATTTCATCTCACCTTTCCAGTGGCACACTTGGATTTCTAAGTTGAGGCCAGGTTCATGCATTCCTTGTCACATCTTGCATATGCATACCGCATCGCATCCCGCATAGCATATCATCTTTGCATCATATTGTTTGAGCTTTGCATGTGGTTGATTGTGTTCCGTTTGCTTGTTTGTCTTGTTTGGGTAGAGCCGGGAGACGAGTTCGCTAACGAGGAGCCCGTTGAGTTTGCTTTCGAGGATCCAGTCAACTCTGACAACTTTGCAGGCAAGATGATCATACCCTCAAAATCACTACTATCTTTGCTATGCTAGATGCTCGCTCTTTTGCTATGCCAATGCTACGATGCCTACCACTTGCTTTCAAGCCTCCCAAATTGCCATGGCAAAACTCTAACCCACCATGTCCTAGCAAACCGTTGATTGGCTATGTTACCGCTTTGCTCAGCCCCTCTTATAGCGTTGCTAGTTGCAGGTGAAGATTGGAGGCCGTTCCTTGTTGGAACATTATTTACTTATTGGGATATCATTATATTATCTTGTTATCTTAATGCATCTATATACTTGGTAAAGGGTGGAAGGCTCGGCCTCTCACCTAGTGTTTTGTTCCACTCTTGCCGCTCTAGTTTCCGTCATATCGGTGTTATGTTCCCGGATTTTGCGTTCCTTACGCGGTTGGGTTATAATGGGAACCCCTTGACAGTCCGCCTTGAGTAAAACTCCTCCAGCAATGCCCAACCTTGGTTTTACCATTTTCCACCTAGCCTTTTCCCTTGGGTTTCGCGGACTCAAGGGTCATCTTATTTTAAACCCCCTGGCTAGTGCTCCTCTGAGTGTTGGTCCAACCTAGAGCACCGTGCGGGGCCGTCCCTTGGCAACTTGGGTTACGTTGGCTCCCGTACGCTTAGCTTATCCGGTGTGCCTTGAGAACGAGATATGTGCAGCTCCTATAGGGATTTGTCGGCACAGCGGGTGGTGTTGCTGGACTTGCTTTACCATTGTCGGAGTTGTCTTGAAGAACCGGGATACCGAGTCTGATCGGAACGTCTCGGGAGGAGGTCTATTCCTTCGTTGACCGTGAGAGCTTGTCATGGGCTAAGTTGGGACTCCCTTGCAGGGATTTGAACTTTTGAAAGCCGTGCCCGTAGTTATGGGAAGATGGGAATTTGTTAATGTCCGGTTGTAGATAACTTAAACCTTAACTTAATTAAAATGAATCAACTGAGTGTGTTACCGTGATGGCCTCTTCTCGGCGGAGTCCGGGAAGTGGACACGGTGTTGGAGTAATGTTTGCGCAGGTTGTCCACTAGTTTCTCGCTCGCGCTTTGCCTTCTCTTCTCGCTCTCTTTGGCGAACAGGATAGCCACCATATATGCTAGTCGCTTGCTGCAGCTCCACATATTTTACCTTGCCTTTCCTATAAGCTTAAATAGTCTTGATCGCGAGGGTGCAAGATTGCTGAGTCCCTATGGCTCACAGATTACTATTACACCAGATGCAGGGCCTGATGATTCCGCTCCAGGTGACGCGCTCGAGCTCAAGTGGGAGTTCGACGAGGACTCTCAACGATACTATGTTTCCTTTCCTGATGATCAGTAGTGGTGCCCAGTTGGGGTGATCGGGACCGTGTCGCATGTTGGGTTATCTTTTATTTTGGCGCCGTAGTCGGGCCATGAGTGTTTGAATGATGCAATGTTATTTATGTACTTGATTGACGTGGCGAGTGTAAGCCAACTATGTTATCTCCCCTTTTATTATCTATATATTACATGGGATGTTGTGATGATTGCCTAACTTGCGACATTGCTTTCAATGTAGTTATGCCTCTAAGTCGTGTCTCGACACGTGGGAGATATAGCCGCATCGAGGGTGTTACAGAGCATGCAAGTGGGTGCGCCTCGCCGCGTTGGTCACACCGGTGGACATCGCTCCACCAGATGTGGATGGAGTCGCCCAGATGAGCGCCGACGCGGGCTCCTCTGCCACTGTCCCATGACGGAGGAAGGAGCAGGGTAGAAAGAGAGAGAGTCAACGCAAGGCCCACGTGTCATTGGCTCAGCACTTGGGCTCACCAGCTTTAGTGGAGATACATTTCCCAAAATGTGTTCTTAGTAAAGCAAAGCGTACTCTACTGCTCCTTCGGATCGAAATACGCTTTCCAAAAATGCATTTTTAGTAAAGCAAAGCGTACTCTGCTACACATTCGAAGGCATATTTCTGCTAAATGCGCTTTCAATTTCAGCCATGTGGCCAAAATAGTTAAATTGCGGGCATTCGCCCATTAGCAGAAGAAACAGACAAATTTTATTTGTTTTCTGCCTAACGAACAAATGGCCGTAATATTTTAACCGTACCTCCACTTTAGGTGATTCAAAAGCGCACATTCTCTCTTCGTCAAGCCTGTTCCGCTGATATCCTTTTCACTGTGTCGTTGCATTCTAAAAATGACCATTTTGCCCTTGCCCTTATTCAGCCCCTTTCGAGAGAGAAACGTTTCTAGAAAAAAATTATACGAGTTCCTCGCACTTCCTCCCGATGATTCCTTCAACCCAAGACAAGCCACGACAGCCACTTGCATGATGGCATTATGATAGCCATGTTTTTCACTTGAATGATTGAATAATTTTGTGCTCATAACGTACGCTTGTGAATACATGCTCATTCTTATGCCATGTTCATTTGCATTTAGTTAGCTAAATGATTATTTGGTAATGTTATTATCATGTTTTATTGTAATTATTTCCTATGCTAGTGAGAATAATATGCTCATATGAATAGTTATTGTTTGGTTACGAAAATACTTGTGAGGTTCATGATCATCGCTATGCCATGCTCAATTAGATCCAGTAAACTAAATGATTTATTGATGTTGATTTTATGATGTTAAATGGTTATGTTGCCCATCTATGCTAATGTGTTATCATGGTCATAATGCATTGTTATTTTTCATGTTAATTTGCTATGGCTTAGCTCATCACCTTTCAAGTTAAAACCGGACATTAACTGAACTCGAACAAATATGTTGGCTGAGCTATGGAGCCACGAAATCGAGCTCACCAGTGCAACCACAATTGCCTGGATGGGGAGGCCCTAATTTGGTCTATTGTCACGCCTCTTGATGGTGCCTCCAACTAGGGAAGGTCATGCGCGCATGCTTCCCTAATCAAGTAGGCAGCCTTAACCTTATGTTCATGTTTTGTTATTCTACAAAGTTCCTTGTTAAGGATAGTTTAGTTTGGCCATGACAGTGGCAGCCAGACAGGTGGCGGACGTCATGTGGTGACATCGGGGCCACCCATGACATAGCCCAAAGGGAAGTTTGTTAGAGTGGTCAGGAGAGTTTCATACAATAGATCAGTATTGTTAGAACGTCATTGGTTACCCGAATGGGAGCATGTACTAAAGTACGAGGCCATGAGTTCCATAGTACGGGTACATTGTACTAACCTCAACGAAGTGTATAATCTATTGATAGTCGCGTCCTCGATCATGGACACAGGGCATAGCAGGTCGCACTATGGGTCAACAATAATAATAACGTGAATAATAAACGACGCTGGTTCCATGAGGAAAGAAGTTGGTTGACATTTATGTGGTCATGTGATGATCACGGAAAAAGATCGAGTCCCTGGTGATCATGTGATGATCACGATGGTATCGATGTTGGTTGATCATGAGCTAACCGTGTGATGATCACGACGGTAAGTTTGATACATATTTTGGTTATGAGATAATCTCCGAGATGAGTATGTTGGTCCATGAGACCTTAAACATTGATTTCGTCTCATGCTAGTGCTAGTATCATCATGTTCATATCATGAGTAACATGTACATGCCATGATCACTCTTATGTTGTTCTAGTTGTATCATGTTCATCATTCATAATCATCCTGTATATGTCATGTTATTATTTGTCTTGATTGCTTTGGTTGTTGTGAGCTTGCGAGTACATTCAAAGTACTCACTTCACGTGTCATGCGTGATTGCAGGTAATGTCATGATTTATTTCTTGTCGAGGATCCCGAGTTTGTGAGCTAGGATGTGTACCAGCCAGAGTCTCTGCGGAGTGGAGTTCATTACCGTTGTCATTGTTCTGCTGCTAGAAGTTATTCTATTGCTACGAGTTGTTCTGCTACTAACATAGAGCTACCTTAGCAGGCATACCCGCGCCGTGCCTATGTAAACCCTTTGTAATATCTGAATCCTTGTACCCATATTATTTGTAATAAGACCTGATTTGTTCTATGCCAGGCAGTGCCGTATTCCAGAAGACTTGATCTCTGGGCTGGAATACAGGGTGTTTCGGTTCTCTGGGCTGGGGTGCCACACCCGCGACCGAGGCCTCCCCTGCCCCGAGCATCACTTCTCCTCCCGGTCCTCGCTGCCACCAACAACGAGCCACAACTAGACGGAGAACTTGAGCAGCCAGGCGCCTCGTGTCGACCCCCTACCCCCGCCCTCGCCGGGAGCAGCACCAGTGTGCTGCCCCCATGTCCATGCTCCTCTCTTTTCACTCTAGCTCTCTCTCTCTCACCCACTTTCCGTCTATCTATTGGTGCAATAGGGAATCCCCGAGGAGTTTTCCGCTAGCCATTTTCACCTTCCATGCTAGACGGCCTCGTCCTCGACCGGTTCTGGCCAGTTCCGGCCCTTCCTTGTCAGATCCGCGATCCCCTGCCTCACCTTCTCCTCCGCGCCCAACCACTCATCCCGACTTTGTCCGTGCCATCGGTACTTCTTTCACCATGACCCCATGCCTGGGCCGCATCCAGTAGGCTATCCCAACCCCTCACCGACCAACGCTCACAAAGAATCGACCTATAATTGTTTTTTTCTGTTGTCTGCGAATTTTCCAAATATTAAGTGCATTGCATAATTACAGAAGATGCCATCATATTAAAATGTTAATAACTAAAAAATCGTACATCGGAATCAAACAAACTTTATATGTACAATGCTTAGAATTTCATGTAGTTCCACAATATCCAACTTTCATTCATGTTAAAAATATTTAAAAATTGCTGTTTGCATTAATTTGCAAAAATGACATGCAGAAATGATTTATTTCATAACTAAATCACCATAGCTCCGAATTATATGAATTATATATGCAACATGTCTAGAAAGACGTGTAGAATAACATGGTGCACTTTATTTAGATGTTTAACAAATTTAAAATTCTGTTTTTTAGAATGAACAGTAGCTAATTCGAAAATAACATATGGGGATTTTCCGGAATTGTTGTTTCTTGTTTCCGGCCTCATTTAAAAATGCCTAAATGTGTTGTTTCTTAGGCTTCATCTATTGCCATGTTTAACCATATTTAAAGTCGTTGAGTACTTAAGCGACATTGATCTAAATGGTCGGATGTGGTGTTTCATCGATATTCAACTCGTTGCATATGCAGCTTCACTTATTGTGTAGTATTGTACTGTAGCATTTTGCCATGCCACGAATCATTAAACCGGACATGCATCATACTTGTGTGTTAACCATGTCGTTTGTTTCTTTCTGGTTGTGTATCTTCTCAATAGTTCTAGTTATGTTGCGAGTGTGAGGATTCGTTCGACTACGTTGGTTTGTCTACTTCATGGACTCGATCTTCTTCCTAGCGGGATTCTAGGAAAGATGACCACTACCTAGGATATCACTACTATATTTGCGTGCTAGTTGTCTTGATGCTATCATTATGTCTCACCACCTATAACTTGTTTGTCAGCCTCCCAATTGCCATGATAAGCATCTAAACTTCCACCATCCCAGCAAACCATTGTTTGGCTATGTTACTGCTTTGCTCAGCACCTCTTATAGCATTGCTAGTTGCAAGTGCAGTTGAAGATTGTTCCATATTGGGACATGGACATGATCATGGGATATCACAATATCTCTTATTTAATTAATGCATCTATATACTTGGTTGTGTGTGGAAGTGTTGGTGTCAAAACCGGTAAACCTCAGGGTAGGGGGTCTCGAGCTGTGGATATTAGACAGATGGTAACAAGAACAGAGAGATGATGTTTTACCCAGGTTCAAGCCCTTTTGATGGAGGTAAAACCCTACGTCTTGCTCTTGTTTATATTAATGGAGATGTACCGAGTACAAAGTTGATCTACCTCAAGATCATAAGATGTGGTCTAACTCTAGGGCTAGGTGATTGATGTTGCGTTGATGTCCCCTCTATGGGCTAAACCCCATGGCTTATATACACACCAGGTAGGGTATCTAGGGTTAAAAGGTCGGTATCTAGGCACAAGGTGGCAGCAGAAATCTTTGAGTATACCACAAGTCTTTAGTGGAGGTAGTCTCGATCACGCCTCCCACATGCTGCCTTCGTAGTCCATATTGAGTATGAATGAGGGCCCATCGGACCATCCCGAGGAGCATGGGCCGACTAGGTTAGCACCCCCTAATCCAGGACAC